>NC_080671.1:409415936-409716436 GCF_030247195.1 Topomyia yanbarensis | reverse complement strand
ATGGGATATGACACTCGGCCCTCCGGGCCGGGATTAGGTTGACGTTTTTCAGAGTGATTGCATAACCTTTCTATATGAGAAAGGCAAAAAGTTGGGCATGAAAGGGTTAAATGTTTTTTCTTGTGCAACCTTGTCTGCAAGTAGATTTGGAGTTTGGATTAGGTATCTTAAATTATGACGTTTTCTTTATACAATGAATTTCAATCATTTAGGTTTATTCTAGAAAGTTTCAGACACTAGTATATTACGTAATTTTACTGTACAGAATAATTTATTTTAATGGCATGTTTGAAAATAATAAAATTTTTAAGCGGAATATTGAGAATATTACAATACAAAGAAGATTAGGTCCCGATCGTTATTTTTCGCCAAGGTATTGCAAACACCATCAAGCATATTTTGTTCATTATTTCTAAAGAACCTCTGACAGACAATTGCTTTAAGATGGTTATTGCTGTACTTCTCGATAGTGGTGCGTCGAGGAAACCGAGAGAGCTTAGGGGGCCTCTTTGCCTTTCTCATATAGAAAGGTTATGCAATCACTCTGAAAATCGTCAACCTAATCACGGCCCGAAGAGTTCGTCGAGATCGAAAAAAGGCTGTATGTGTGTATGTATGTATGTAAGTGTCAAAAATGTCACTCATTTATCTCAGAGATGGCTGGACTGATTTGCATCAAATAAAAAGTACAGCCATTGACTGCTATTGAATTTTGTGTTGATCTGAATTCCGGTTCCGGAGTTACGGGTTTAAGAGTATCACCACGCAAAAATTTCCCATATAAACTGGTACCACTTTGATATCAAAATGATGCAGACCTTTTTTAAAAAAAATACTTGGATGTGCCAGATCACTAATGACAAACCAAAGTCGCTCTGACATTGGCCATGACAGTTCCTGAGTTCAAAGAAGCAGGAACTGAATAATGTTCCAATGGGAAGTAAAGGAAAATTTTAAAATCGAATTTTTATTTTTGATGCCAAATCTGTTTAAAATGCATGAAACGTCGAGATTAGATGTAAGGCATAAGGTTTCTGGATTTTAACAGGGGTGTACAGAGAGGGGTTAGCTTCTCCCTCATTGATCACCTTTCTTCAAACCCTCCTTAGATAACCTCTCATTGCACTCCCCTCAGATCACCACCCCATACATCCCTCATGCCCCCTTTCAACCCTATCAACTTTATACCACCATTATATCACAAGGCATACCAAATTGGTCCGTTCGTCGGTTTTTCACCCTCCTCAAACACTCACCCTCGCATGATAAAATTAGTTAGCAGGATGATAACAGTGAACACCGGGGGCGGCCGTGTTTGGAGACGGAGGTAGCAATTTTCCTAGCTGCACTTAGCACAGCCTTCATGAGGGTCAGTCAATTTATCCGTGACATTGATGGAATACTAATGGTGTTACAAAGAGCTGCTCTTTTTCCTTTTCAGGGATACCGCGGGGCGGTACGTTTGATTTAGTCCACTCTCCATTGACGATAGTCTGATTTTGCAGCAGCTGAGCCAGGGAATGGGTATAGAAATGGCATATATGATGGAATGGTGGGTAGTTTATTGTCTCGCGTGCAATTTTACTGTTCCTAAGATTCGTTGGTCACTTTTCACCGGTGTTCAATTAGAACATTCTATTCGATTCATGCGAGAATTTACCGTCGCACGTGAATCATTCATTCCCGGTTTGAATAATCCACCAAAATTCGTTTACTGTATCGATTTTGTTAGCTATTTTCGGTAAATTTTAGACTAAGAGAAACGAACACAATGAAATTGAAAGACGGATAGGTATTCTAGAGCGAATCTGTTATAAACTTAGAACGGAAAACTAGGACTAGGCAGGCTCGTTTACTTGCATTCTATTGTGTTTCTCTAATATTCGAGCGGAAGTAGTTTGATTGCATGTTGCATTTGTTGTTTTTTCTACATTGTTAGTTTTATTTTGTATACCTATATTGGTTTACTTTTCTACTACTCATGCACATTAAAAATAATATGGGTAATTTTTTATACTCCTACTGCATCTCTTTACATATTTTTGTCATTATTCATTATAATTCTCTCTCATTCCAAACGTACAAACGCTCGTGGCCTTTATTTATGAAATAACTCTCGGATTTTTCGAGTGGAGAAGGTACTTGAAATGATCATCATGAATAACACATGTTGATCATTTCAAGAGCTTAGTTACGATTTTCGTAATTTCTATATTCATGAATATTTTATTTATGAGAATATTCCAGATTATTCAAACAGAGGAATTCGGTTCGCGTTCATGATTTCAGAATCATTTATTCCAGTTGTAAGCTTACTATCACATTTTTGTGCACAGTGACGTGGCAATATGAACTGGATCATGAAAACGTAACCAATCAGCAGTATCTTATGGTTTTATGAATTTTGCCACGAACACAGATTGTCCTCGTCCTTGTTATGTAGTTTTTGGTACATAGCCCATTTTTGCGTCCTGCTCACACCTGTGACTGGTCGCTAGTATCTGAGCTAAGTAAAGCCGTTGGTGCCCGGTCCATGAGTTGATGGGTCGATATCTAGTCCAGATAGTGGTCTTTGGCTTCGTAGCACCCCTATACACTACCAGTCAAAAGTTTAAGTTCGCTTACTTTTTTTGAATTTTACATAATTAAGTGGGTTTCTCAGCAGACTTTGCCAAGCACGTGCGTCTTGACTATATCATGTTGCTACACACTACTGGTCAGAGTGTAGGAGGGGTTTGACGCCTTTGGGTGACGCGTAGATCACAAACAAACTTGTTATGACAGGTTGTATTCTTTCGATGTGTCAAGTACATAATACGTGTAACATCTTAGTGCTGTGAGGGCTCACTTCAAAAATTATATTCAAAATGGTTTTCTTTTTTTATTTTTTTATTTTTTTAAAGGTAAGTAGAAAGATTTTTGTATTGAAAATCGTAACTGTCGAAAAAAATCAATTCAAATTGACCTAATTCAAAGATCATCATCTCATTATTGAAAAATGAAAAAAACTACATATTTTATGTGTCTAGCGTAGAAAAATGGGTCGAAGAATAATTATAAATAATAATAATTAGTAACAATAAATGAAGAAAACCGCAACTTTTTGAATATTGAATTAACATTGAAGGGTGAACTTAAACTTTTGAGTGGTAGTGTATTTACTAACAAATATCCTCCTCCCGTGATACTTGTGGAGTGTGTAGTAGTATATGCGGCCTCTAGCAAAAGCAAGTATCGGACTAACGTTCCTTCCCTTCCGCGAAAAAAGGCGGTGGTCAACTATTTTAGTCTGCGTCCCTTAAAAGACCTAGTTATTTTATGAGATGCTTTATCAACAGTGCTATCTTTGAAAATGCCAATGGTAGTTACCATGGTTATACAACTAATTGTTTCGATATTTTATTTCAAATAATTGAGTAGTCTTCATTTTATTATGTTCAGAATTGCACATATTTTGTCGCATGTAATTTTAAGTGTTCTTTGATATGACGCCATTGCACAGTGGTCCAGAATGAAAATTTAGCAGGAATTTTATGATTTTACTAAAACTAAACAACTTAGCCTTATTAAGTCTTTGGAGAAGTTTTCGTAGTTTATGAGCCTCTTCTTTTTGTTAAAACAACAGTTAAGGTGGTTCTAATTTTACCAAGATCAAAAAATTATTTTTTTAATTATTCTAGCTAGAGCCAAATGACCTTCAGCGAAGTTGTAGAACGACAAATTTTGGAAAAGTTTGCTCAAGACATATAAGCTCTATCTATCATACTTTTTTTACATTTCTTACAAAAGAAATGTATAGGATTCGCTCAAACTTTGACAACTTTTTCCGAGGCCCGGAGGGCCGAGTCTTATATACCAATCGACTCAGCTCGACAAATTGAGACAATGTCTGTATGTGTGTGTGTGTGTGTGTGTATGTGTGTATGTATGTATGTACAAAATGTCATGTAATTATCTCAGCAATGGCTGAACCGATTTTAATTAAATTAGTTTCAAATGAAAGGCCTAACGTTGCCATTTGACACTATTATTTTTGATTTTCGATATGTTGTTTTTCTTTCTGAGATATGGGCGATTTTGTTAAAACACAGCAGGTTTTTTGCAAATAACTTTCAAACAATACAATATTGTCCCACAAACTGCACATAAATAGAAAGCTTGTAAAAATACCTTTCTAACAAGCTATAGATTGTCTAAATCCGTGCACGAGCGGCGGAGATATTAGACATTTAGTATTTTTAGTCCTCGATTACCAATTTCCACTAATTAAAAATGAGATTGTTTCATACAGAGTATTGCTTTACTGGTGTTTTAGGGGCAAAACTAAACCGATCTTGAATATCGGGGTATGAAAACACATCTACGTGATTCAAGGAATTCGATGTTGAGAACATTTTGTGAATTACCTTTATAATAAATGAACTATTTCTCAAAAATCAATATATAAGTTCACTTCAAAGACAAAATAATGTGTTGATAAAGAAACAGTGAGTTCTAGAATTTATCCCTTGGATTAGGCATTGCGTTCAATCATGAGGTAAATGTTGGAGGGTATATCAATACACAGATCAACAAGTAATTCACCTAGTAGTGAGATAAAAGATTTCTCATATAATTATACTTGTGGCGTCACCGAAAGTAAAGTAGTAAGTATGTTTGAAGCCCAAAAATCTAGCGAAAATTTAGCTCTTTTGCAAGATTTAGGTTATACTGGTTATGGCGCAATAACTACTACTTACATTATTTATGATAAGAATGTAAGAATCAATGTATCATAATAATATACCTATAAAAATAATGTCATTGCATTAACCATCATTTGCCATTCCTCACACACACGCCCCCCTTATCTCTATCTCTGTCTTTCTCTCTCTCTCTGTATCTCTTCTATCGCATCTATCTAGCTATTTCTGTATCCATTTCTAAGTTGTGTGATAAGATCTTCTGCCAATCTGAAATATTTATTAATTGTAATTGCGAAGGTTTGAGAAAACAAAACTATTTTTGTCTGCTGCTACATCAACTCAACTTTAATTCAATTGTATTCAAAGCCTGTATCTACACTATAATTAAGGAAATTCATGGCTATATCAGAAAAATATTTGGCTTAACTGGGTAATATGAAAGCTTGACGATGGAAATTTTCAAAAGAGACATTCCACGTGCGATATTTAAACTATTCGTATCTCTATTGAATTTTGAATGAAATATATGCTCAAAGACTGAAAGCTGAAGCCAGCAGGATTTCGAAGACAAAATGCATGAGAGGAAGAGGTTCTAGAGACGACAATGTGAACCTCCCATCCCGAGTTCGGATTGACGGTGACGAAATCGAGATGGTCGACGAATTCATGTATTTGGGCTCACTGGCAACCGACGACATTGATAACAGCAGAGAAATTCAGAGACGGATATTAGCGGGGAATCGTGCCTGTTTTGGACTCCAGAGGACGCTCCGGACTCTACGGCCACGAGACCTGGACTATGCTTGTGGAGGCCCAACGCGCCCTTGGAGTTTTCGAACGAAACGTGTTGCGTACCATCTATGGTGGCGTGCAGATGGAAGACGGAACGTTGCGCAGGAGAATGAACCATGAGTTGTATCAGCTGCACATTTGTTGTATTGGTACGAACTTTCATGAAAAATAACGGATCAAAGACCAAAAATATCCACAAATTAGATCCAGGAAAAGAAGTCTCCCAAAGTACCCACTCTCGATGGGGGATGCAACTACAATGTGTCTTCTAACTTATCGTCGTCCATATTTGGATATACTGAGTAGTTTGAACCATTTCTTTTTCACAATATTGGTCAGTGTAGGACTTATTTATCCATATTTCCTGCACGAGAATTCCGAACGAAACAATACAAACACGGCTTTTATGCAATCGCCATAGCCTAGACATTTCACACTATTTACTTCAATGCAAATAAAAACTTTGAAATATCTACCTGTCTCATTCACGAATCGCGTTCTCCCTCTGTCGTTCTCTGTTCAAGGAGCTTGAAAGCACATGTGACTTTGTCTCACATTACTATATTCAATTGCGCGTTAAAATACTGGACCAGTAAATTCTGTTCTGCACATAATTCTTTTTTCGGGAATATGTGACCAAAAAGTAAACTTCGAATTCGTCAAATAAAGAAGCATGAAAACAGAAAGAATAAAACCAAAAAAAGATGGAAGCCCTAGAAAGTCCAGTGCATATTTATTAGCCTTTTCTCAGAAGATGGGATTTTCAATAACATTTCAAAACTTTCTGATGCAATGGTTTTCAAATTCGTACAATCCGGTTTATTTATTTTCTTTATTCAAAAATGTTTTTGGTTTCAAATATATGACCATTTCATTTTAATTAATAATTTCATTCCGCATCTTTTTATTCGTTTTGTTCATCTGCGTTCATTTTACTTATTTTATTCGTTTCATTCTATGGATTCACTCTGATCAGTTTATTCTTTTTGTGCATTTTACTCATACCATTCATTGTTTTCATTGTATGCATTTTATTAATTTTTTCCAGTTTATTCATTTTGTTCAGTTTCTTCATTTTAATAATCTGACTACTTTTTCAGTTTTAATCATTTCATCCAAATAATTTATTTGATCAATTTATTTCTTTATATTAATTTATAACCTTTTACAATTGTTAAATTTTTCATTTTATTCAATGCATTTAATTCTGCTCATTTTCTTCTTTTTATTCATTTTATTACTTAAGCTCATTTTGTTTATTCGATTCGTTTGTTTTATTTATGCATTTCATTTATTTTTCACTTTATTCATATTGTTCATCCATTCTTTTTATTCATTTGATCCATTTCATTAATTTGATTCATTGTATTCACTGGATGAATTAAATCAATTTGATTCATTTAATTAATTTGATTCATGTGATTCATTTGATTCATATGATTCATTTGATTTATTTGATTCATTTGATTCATTTGATTCATTTGATTGATTTGATTCATTTGATTCATTTGATTCATTTGATTCATTTGATTCATTTGATTGATTTGATTCATTTGATTCATTTGATTCATTTGATTCATTTGATTCATTTGATTCATTTGATTCATTTGATTCATTTGATTCATTTGATTCATTTGATTCATTTGATTCATTTGATTCATTTGATTCATTTGATTCATTTGATTCATTTGATTCATTTGATTCATTTGATTCATTTGATTCATTTGATTCATTTGATTCATTTGATTCATTTGATTCATTTGATTCATTTGATTCATTTGATTCATTTGATTCATTTGATTCATTTGATTCATTTGATTCATTTGATTAATTTGATTAATTTGATTCATTTGATTCATTTGATTCATTTGGTTCATTTGATTCATTTGATTCATTTGATTCATTTGATGCTTTTGATTCATTTGATTCATTTGATTAATTTGATTCATTTGATTCATTTGATTCATTTGATTCATTTGATCCATTTGATCCATTTGATTCATTTGATTCATTTGATTCTTTTGATTCATTTGATTCATTTGATTCATTTGATTCATTTGATTCATTTGATTCATTTGATTCATTTGATTCATTTGATTCATTTGATTCATTTGATTCATTTGATTCATTTGATTCATTTGATTCATTTGATTCATTTGATTCATTTGATTCATTTGATTCATTTGATTCATTTGATTCATTTAATTCATTTGATTCGTGTGATTTATTGGATTTATTTGATTTATTTGATTCATTTGATTCATTTGATTCATTTGATTCATTTGATTCATTTGATTCATTTGATTCATTTGATTCATTTGATTCATTTGATTCATTTGATTCATTTGATTCATTTGATTCATTTGATTCATTTGATTCATTTGATTCATTTGATTCATTTGATTCATTTGATTCATTTGATTCATTTGATTCATTTGATTCATTTGATTCATTTGATTCATTTGATTCATTTGATTCATTTGATTCATTTGATTCATTTGATTGATTTAATTCATTTGATTCATTTGATTCATTTGATTCATTTGATTCATTTGATTCATTTGATTCATTTGATTCATTTGATTCATTTGATTCATTTGATTCATTTGATTCTTTTGATTTATTTGATTCATTTGATTTTTCTGATTCGTTTTATTCATACCTATAATTTTATGCATTTCATGTTCAGTCATTCGTTTTTTTTTCATTCAATTTGATAGTATGAGTCAATTTATTCTATTAATCTTATAACAATTTCTAAATATAATCATAATTTTTATGTAATAACCTAATCTAATTTGATTCGTGTATATTATAATTTTGATTTCCATTAATTTTTCTACTCATTTTATGAATTTAAAAACCTATTGTTTGATTTTTTGCTTTACTTTTTTATTTCGGTCGTTTTGTTGATTTCTATAATTTATTCAGTTTATTCGAGATTTTATTCGTGCAAGACTAGAAACTGTTTTCATCCCACCTCTAGTTGGGTGCCTACTTCTCGTGAGTTCTGCAAACTAATCCAATAGTGAAATGTGTAAGAAATGTCTCATCTCACTGTTAGGTGGATTAAATCGGTTTTTTATTTTACAACAAATTTAAAGTCGGAGCTTAGAGTGTTTCTTTGAAATACAGTTTTATTCCAATAACTTTTGCTCTATTCATTTAAAACTGAAGTAGTCTTCAGACAACTTTAAGATTGTGTCAAGGCGAATAATTAGTTTCATGGCACTATATATCTAGCTATTTCCGTTAAAAAGTTATGAGCACTTTTTCGCCAAAATGGGGTTGTTTGGAATAAAAATATCACTCATTTGGGGCAAATAAAAGATAATTCTTTTTGAACTATAAATAATAAATAAGGTCATGATTAGAGTTATAATTGAGCAAAAAATGGCGAATACGATATATTTTTAAATTTCATAAAATTCATTTAAAAAAATCTGTTTTTGAAATATTAAGTGCTTATATCTTCTGAACAATAAAAGCTAGAGTTTTGATGTATTAGAAAAAAATGTCGCCTTCAAAAATTCTGAAAAACATCTTAAGGATAGGTTGGAAAAAAAATGAAAACTGAAAAAGTTATATTAAAAATTTGGTTTTTCATTAATTGACTCTTTGTAATATGTTTAAATTACTTTCACGGTGAACAATTAAAAAATGTAGTTTCGTTTTCATGATAAAATATTGCACGTTACCATACTTTTCTATTATTTTAAATAGCGGTTCTAATTTTTTTAAAATCAGAAAATTAACTTTTTAATGGTTCGAGATAAAGTTTCGCAGTCTTCCAGAAAATTGAAGAAAATGGAATTTTAAAAAACTTTGTCGAAGACACTAAACCTCTATGTCGTGTACTTTTCATTTTAGAAGAAATTTACCAAAAAAATTTAGGATGTTTCTTAAAAAATGGTTTTCTTTGTATAACTTTTGCTGTTTTGATTTTTCATTAAGATCACTTTAGAAATACTTTCAGATATTTTGAAGGAGAACAATTTGTCTTAATATATTGAACCTCTAGCTTCGCTCGTTAGAAAGTTATATAATCTTTTTACTAAAAATAAACTATTTTTTGAGTAAATATGGCAAGATATAAAAAATATCGTATTGGGCATTTTTTGGTGATCTATACTATAAAACATGCTATTTCATTTGAAAGCAACAGTATTTAATGTTCAGTGCCCGAATCGAAGATAATTATATTTGAAAAAGTTATATTTTTTATATAAAAGTTCTTATAACTTGAAAAAGAAAAAAGTTAAGTAGTTGGTGTTTTAAAGCAAATTATGCGCCCTAAATTAATCTTCAAGTTGTCCAACGGGTACTTTAGCGTAAAATAAAAACGTAAAAAGTTATAGAAATAAAACCGTTTTTTAAGGAACACCCTAAAGCTTACATTTGAATTTCTCGTGGTATGGAAAATATAAAAGTTAGAGCTTGCATGTCTTCAGCAAATTTGTCTAAAATGTGTTGCTCTACAACTTCATCGAAGACAGTAAAGCTTTATCTCAACCCGTTGAAAAGTTCTATTTTAAATATTGCTAGATTTAGAACCACCCTAGCATCGGTTCAAACAAAAAGAAGGGTCTTGCGAAGTACAACAACTTTGCCTAACATATTGTAGGGCTAAGTCATTTAATTTTAGCAAAAAGTTAAAATTACTGCTAAATTTGCATTTTGGACAACTGTGCATTGTAAGGAAACACGTATGCGCCGGTTGATGCCAATCGAACTGACATTTTTTCGACTGAGCAAACACATTTCTTTGTTTGTTTAGTGTTTATTTGACCAACTAGGAAACTAATCCACTGGACATTTAATGTGCATGGAGAATATGCATGGTCTTGTCTGAGTGAAATGATGACTGTTGAAACATGTATGAGGGTTGAGATTTAACAGTTCGCGAGAAAAATCGAAAGCTAGCTACCAATTTGCGGCAGTCATATCAACACGTAAAATATGTTTTATTGTCATTCTCATTGGTTTACTTTTAGTCCAGTCCATTAAATCAATTAAGTTAAATCAATTAAATTAATTATTCTCATTTTATTAAATACTTTCATATTCTTTGAAGTACTACATGAACTATATTATTGATTGTCATGTTAATCATATTTCAAATTATAACTTGATTATAAACTTAAAAGACGACAGGTTAGTTTCTTTTCGTTATTATTGTCTCCAATCTTGTTCTAGTAAATAGCGTAAAAATCACCCTAGTAACAATTGAGGTTTTATGGTAGTTTTAAAGCCTCTCATAAAACTTAGACTTCACTTGTAGCATGCTATAAAACTTGTTACTTGGGTAGCGTCATCGGTTGTACATTCGATATGCAAAGCTAGTCGTCAGGTATTTCAGTAGTGCTTATTTCATACCGTTTAAAATGCGCTTCAATTAGCTTAACAACGTGCGCGAATAATGATAACATAACAATCGGTACCTTATTCAATTGTTCGCGGAGAAAGAAACCAATATATAATTGTTATTCTTTTTTTCTATATGAATACCAAATATTATACGAGATAAATAATACTTGTATTACGTTATCTTCAATAACATAAGTATTAGCATATCTATTTCGACAAATGTCTCGAGACCCTAAAGGTAATCGCTTTTCATTATATTGTATTGTTTTTGAAATGTCGTGTTTCGCTGGAAGCAAGGAATAATAAAACCGTTCACATACCGTTTTATTAAATTAAACCCAAAAAAATAATAAGCAGAACTCCCGACTATCGTCAGTCCTGAGCTGAAGTTGTTTTTTTACAAATCGATCATTTCCAAATCAATTGAACCAACGATAAATCTATCATAAATTCTCGGCAGCCGGCTGCCCAGAGCAATAAACACATGATAATACTTCTGAGAGCTGCATAGTCCATATCACTTATAAAGGAGAATCCATATTTGTGTAACTCTTTACCCAATCCTACTAACAAATACTCCTTCTCGTGGCAAACGTGGAGATGCAGAGGTATACGCGGTCTCCATAACAACGTTTGTTGCACTAACATTCCTTCCCTTCCCCGATGACTGTAACGACGTGGCCGGCGTCGTTATTGGCATTTCAAAGTATAGAACTCTCGAAACATGCACATTGAGATATGATAGCTACTCCCAGGCCCTATTCCTTGATTCTCCGTGCAATTTCGCTTGTTCTGGTCAATCGCGGAGTAGCAACTACGAATTGTAAGGTCATCATGCTCATGCTCATGCGAAAAGCATTGTTGTCTTTACAAATGCTGCGTTGTGCAATGCACATCTAGACTAACCGCAGTAGCATGATATTGTGAGACACTAAAACAATTTGGGGTTCATGTTTGCAATCAAGAACCCAAAATTACCCAAAACATCATTAGGGACCGGTCTTGTACGCAGCTCACCTGGGTTCCGTTTCCAACCCTCGCACATAAGGTTAGAAAAAGTTTTTTCGCGAAAAAAGAGCCGAATGACCTCTATATTCGGATCAAAATAATTGTTTCCATATTATATATGAAGAGGAATCACTGAACAACTGCGAGTTATTATCGAGTTACCAAGTCATTTTGCCAGACACCGGTGAGTGTTGTACCCTGCAATGGTTTTAATCCAATTTTCTCCTCAGATAACCCACGCGAATTCCACAGTCAATGAGCAGTTACTGCTTTCAGAATGTGTGATAAATGTGTACAGCTCGTTCAAAAGTTTACTTTTTTCCCTTTTTCGGGGCATATTGGCATATATCCGAACCGGTTATTAGGTGCATAAATTTTCCATTAAACTAGCGCTATTTAGAACCCCACCGGAGCAGTCTGCGTATGATGTGGGCCAGAGCGTCGTTCGCGTATTTTCCTGTCCCAACGTCGGAACGGTGCCTATGCCTGTGAGCGTTCCCAGGTTAGCCATTCCATTGTAATATTCCGACAAAACGGTATTTGGAACGATATTACACACGAACGCCGGATTCAGTCCGAAAGAAGGCGGCTGCCTATTAGTGAAATATGTTGCTCGATGAACAAAAAGTTCGCCATCCTGTGGAGCGGTTTATCCATCGTGGTCGAGCTGCACGGGAAACAGCTCATATGTATGCAGATGTGGCCGAAAATGTACAATAATGATGACGGTTTGCGTGTTTCGCAAAATTTGGTGGGTTCGGTTGTACTTGGTCCTTGTTGCGAGAGATGACTTGATTAATGGGATTTTAATTAAGCGATGCGATTACGTTGGATGGAGCGTTGGATGCTTCAAAATTTCCAAATTGAACGATCAGACAACTAATCTCAACCAGTTTCGAAATAGACTTGGAATGTCGTTATTATCTAACGTAACTCTATCCGGCGCTTGAATAATGCATGAGACAGAAAAATGCGTACAAAGTACATTCCTCGAGAAACAATATCGAGCATTCCGTCTGCAGTAAAGCGTCGTGCCGTACATTGTGACATGTGAAATGGCATGTCTACGATGTATGAATGGCTGGCGTCTAAAAGGGGCTAACCCACAGTTTGCATTTTCTACGGGAAATGAAAAAAAAAACTGAAACGCATTTCCAAATTAACATTGTTTTTATGGTGAAAATACATTATTTTATTAGTAGTAGTAAGATCATTACATGTACTACTTTTCAATTCACGAGCATTTTTGTAATTCGGGGTGCTAACTCCGGGGGAACCTAGCGTCCAAAAGGGGCTAACCCACAATTCACACGTCCTTTCCTTATCTTTCGTTTTAGAGCTATGGTGCCTTTGGCAAAGATGCTGTGTGACATCTAGCGCTTTATTTGATCATTTCATATTAGTTCGAAATTCAGTCGCTAGGGCGGCGCTGGTATCAACTTTTTAATAGAACGAGATTTTCCCTTAATCAAAAAATATATAAAGTATATATTAAATAGACAATAGCCATACATAACAAGTGTATGAGCGGCCCTTACCTTCAGGAACGCCGGTTTGGGCCGAAAAGTCAACGTACAATGCAATCCAAATACAAACAGTATTATATTCACCGATATGTGAGCTACACAGGAAATTTACTGATTGCGAATCGATTGACCACTTTTTCTTAAAACCTCGGAAAACGAACGAGAAAACTTGAATTTCCATAAGACTCAATGGGGTTAGCCCCTTTTGGACGCCAGCTAGTACTGGGGTTACCTCCATCCAAAAAATCTAAAAAATATTTTCAAATTTCTTAAATGGCAGCGCACGTAGATTACTTAGAACTAACAAAAAATTCAAAAATGTCGATTTCGTAAAAAAAATGTGGGTTAGCCCCTTTTGGGCGCCAGCCATTCATATATGCTACTCTCATTTCTCCGATAGCATGTGCATGGGTTGACATTGCTAGTGTCTTTGAACGTTAACCCAGTCGAAAACTTGTACCGCAGAGAGAAAACCGAATGGAACGTGATTGTTTACTGCAATGATATACAGTAATAGTCCAACATAATCGAGCAGTGTATCTGTTAGGGTAATTGGTTTAAAGTTGTGTAGATTTAATTTATAGAAAACTTTGAAAAAATATTGAAGGCGAGAAACTTGTATAACTCAATAAACAACCCAGCCAGCCTTTTTGATGGTATGTCCAAGTTGCAACTTAATAATACGTGTTTATATCCCACGAAAAAAGTCGCACAAGATGCAGAAAATCGGCATTTGCGTACCAAACTGGAAGCGATATACGTACATAGCGATTGAAATTGACGGTTTCTGACAACAATATACCCGTTAAGCGCGATAATTTCTAGTATAAAAGCGATTCTAGAGAATGTATTTACGATTGAATATGCAAAACAACCTAATTATATGCGATATCCATAACTAGTATACCATTCCGGAACACTATATACGATTTACTCTGATTTGTCGATAAAGAAGATAAAAAATTAGGAACATTTAATAGGCACATCAATCATTTCCAGCATAACAAAATACGTAAAAAAGATTGTACAACAGGATTTACTACACAGAACTATTTAAATTATTATAAATGTGACAATATTTCGTAATCATATCTTATCCTCAAGTAGAGAAACCCTATTCCGATAAACATTCGCCATATACGCAGCAATCTCATTTCAAAGATATGAGATAAATCGTAAGTAAATTCGCGAAGTCGTGTTTCTAATATGTTGTGATATATTAAGTCACATTTAACTTTTTGAAGTCATTGTGATGTATATCGAAGTCGTAGATGGGAGTACTCCATTAGGCATAAATACGTTGAGCATACGGACGTTTGGCATACGTACGTTAGGCATAATGGACGTTAGGCATAATATACGTTAGGCATAATGGACGTTAGTCTTAATGAACGATTGACATAATGGACGTTAGGCATAAATTATCATATTTAAGTATCATTTAAGAAAAAAACTTTTTGGCGGTGACAGCCTCGGCTGGTAAAAGTGCAAATTTTTGTAATTTTTTGTAATTACTCTGAAACTACTATTGTATATACCTCAAGAAATCTTCACTCAAATAACAGACGCAAAACGAATGCACATCGAATGAACGAATGAAATAAATTGCACATCTCTAAAATTGACTAAATACTACTGTTTAAGGTTGCACAGAGAATCTGCCAAAATCGAAAACGAAAAAAGCAGTTTTTTCCACACCGTTTGTTGGATCTTTTTCGTGTTTCTTGAACCCTATGAACGCTAGAAAAAAAAATTGGCACGTAAGGATTAACTTAGATTAGTACTTCATGCATGCAAGGTGTAATTGTCTAAGAAAAAAGATTATAACCTTGAAGAACAGCTCATGAAAGAAAGAATAATGCATTTTATTATTCATTCAACGAACATACGAATATTGCTGGTTCTATATTGATTATCTCCCAAATTCTTAAGTACAATGACTGTATTCTCGAGACCATCACAGAGAGAGAGAGAGTTTATTCCTGTTCTGTGATGAGTTTCCGAAACGAAAAAGGTATCGTCACAAACGTAGAATCCGTAACCGAATGTTGATCCTGTACATAACACTGCCAGTTTCCATTGGATCCAAAACTTAATGTCTGTTCATTATTTTGCTTTTTTTAATATTTGGATGAAACTGTATTGGTAATACATCTTAAAGGGTAGAAATTTACTTGTATTAAAACTGAAGGAATATTTTCTTCATCTCGTCTACAGAAAAAATAGAAAAAGAACACTACACTTGCAAGGGTTAAATATCTCGCAAGGTATTTTTCATTTTAGCGTCTCTCACTAAACTTATGCGAAGGTATGGTATAGCAAAGCGTAATTTTTTTTTAACCTGAAAAAACAAACGAAATCTCTAACGAAAGCATTGCGATTATTTTTATATTTTTGTAAATTATGCCTATCGTCTATTATGCCTAACTTACATTATGCCAATCGTCCATTATGCCTGTAGTACTACGATATGAATGTAAATAATATCGAGCGGCCCCTCGAATAACTGGTCCGCTCAGCATGGGTAAAAGCTTCTGTAATTTCTCCCGAAATGTGAATGAGAGTGAGTGGTTGGTTGGAGTTCCTTCGAATGAACTGTCAGATGAGTGGTTGAGCACCCACCGGATCCAGCCGTGGTTGGAGCCGAGTTACTTTTGGCGGGTGGTCGCGACGCAGGCGTCGCCCCGCTTTGAGATAACCCTTTCTGCGACCTTTAACCGCAGAATAAGCTATAGTGGAGGGGAAACTATTTGTCTCTGGGTTTTGAAAGCCATTCGGCAGCACCCGGGATTTGGTGGTAGAGGATCGAGGTCTGGGGATATTCAAAAGAAATTGAAGCCGTATACAAAAAAAGGCTTCGGGGAAACTTGCGTAATTTCGTGAACGATTGCGTAGTTCCGGTCACGAAGATATGACTCATGCTTTAAACTGAGGACTCCAAAGATCTGATTTTTCACTTTGTTCTGGATCGTGGAAGAGGCAGGAGTGGTTTAGTTTTTTTCTCGCGCCTCGGTGTGGTTTTATAGTTCTAACTCGTACAAGTTAAGTGGCTTCCCGCATATCGAAGCAGTGGTTTAGAGTCGGTATTCCCGAATTAAGGTTTGAAGCTGCAGCATCCCGTCACACCGATCATCATCCGTCAGCAACCGCTTCTGACCCCGCCATCTAGCTACAAAGTTCCCGGTGAACCATCCGGAAGAGCGACGACCGTCAAATTCGCGCTAGCTAGGGAGCAGCGTCGTTGCCAGCATACGTCCAGCTGCTGGGCACCGACTATCGATCAACCCACGTGGGAAACATGTAATGCAGTGACCTCCATCAGGTCAGACTCTGCCAGCAAACGACCGGACAAATCGTTTGTGGCAACCGGATCAGCATCTCCAGCGGACTGGATCTTCGAGCGACCCACGTAAAACCATGGTAGTGTGAGTACTCATTTCCTTTTTTTGACATGCGCATGATCAATTTTGTTTAAAACCGCAAATGCCGGTTCAGTGAGCTAAGTGACAGCGTTTTCGTGATAAGCTCAAAAAGCCCGGGTTCGAAACCCGATTATCAGTTTTTTGTTCGGCGGTTATATTTTCCCACCCCGTGAAAATCCTAGGTCAGCGATGAAATCGCTGTTTTACACGCAAACACGCCGACTGTATATGCACGCACCGTAAGTTGACCCACTCATTTTCGGATGAACACCACGTTAGGTAGTTAGATTTTTGATATGCTTTGGGAAGGGAGAGAGACAGGATAGGCAGTGACCATGTTGGTTAGCGCGCTGCGAGGAAATTAGCTAGCAAGTTGGAAGGCCTGGGTTCGAGACCCGAAATGTGAAATAAATATTTTTTTTTGTAAGCGAATTATGAGTTGAAGTGAATTAAACAGTTTTTTTTGCAGTAAACTATTTTTTGGTATTTTCTGGTGTAGGTAGTTTCACGATTTTCGGTCGTTTCCGTTTTTAGCGAGCAGAGTTGACTCCTTTTTCCTTCGGCTCCACCTTTCCTAAATCGGCCACGATTGGGGACCTTGTGTTTGAGTAGATCTTTGCCCGTGATGATAAAAAGCGTTAGAGCTATTCAATTATACCGGTCTGAGGCCTTCTTTGCATACTGTTGTTGATTTCTAGCGAATGTTTTCAGACTGGTAATTAAGGGACCTGAGTCCAGTTGGACCATTCTGGAGCCAGAACTCAGAAACAAATGGTACCCGCCCGTAGGAGGGGTCTCAATAGCTGGGGAAACCGAACAAGGCGAATGGTCTCCTTCGGGAGTGGCGCTGAAGCCATCCGCTAAATATTGATTTAGGCTCCGGCTCCAACTGTCTCGGGTTACAATGCCAATCGTCCAATTATGCCTAACGTACTTATGCCTAACGTATTTATGCCAAGCGTCGCGTACCCGTCGTAGATATGTTTATGTTGCTTTCTGAGTGTCCCCACACATAAGAAAGACCACAATGACTTTATGAAGTTGTTAATTCGACATTGATCGTAGCAAAATATAATAAAATATGAGCAAAAATACGATTTTTAATAATTTAAATATTTGTAGCTATATGAATATAAATTGTCAGTGCTCTACAACCAACTCCGATCGAACACGATTTAACTAGAACATCAAAGCGATTTTGAATAAAAGGTCGTATTCAAATAAAGTTTTCAGTAATATGCGATTACAAATCAATTTCTTAAAACGACTGTTATAACGATTTTGACTCTTTGTAGACATCTTTACGAGTATTTTACTACATTGTTACACGATTGATGGTTTGCTGGGAATATTTTGCCCGATTTTGAACCACAACACAACTAGATATAGTCGACCCGAACCCACACTCGTAGGAATCGGGGCGTGTTCAGGTTTTGTTATCTCTGGGTTCAGATCGGGTCTGGTACGTCGAAAAATATTTATTCCGGGTACGTCGGATCGTAATTTTTTAAACCTTTCGTGCTTACACGCTCAATATTCTTAAATATTTGTATGCCCTATTTCCACAAGCAGCAATTTTCACACGTGAAGTATCATGTCTTGGATATTGAGTGACCTGGTTTAGGTTTATAACTAGAACTTAATACATTGATTTTGATCTAGTAAAGCAATAAAAATTGCTTAAAACTCAGCACACTTAATAAAAATGTCTTCCTATTCATTCCAATATGTATACTAGACTTGACATTTTGAGCGATAGAATACTCGATATTGGTGATTCAGCAACTTGATGAAAAATGCGTATTTTGGTAATACATGTAAAAGATCTCAAAAAGTAGGTACGTTTTGTTGTAAGCATTGGTCGAGTTACTGACCCGGATCGCATATTCATTCTGAATAAGTGGTGATCGGAGAGCTTATCGATGCGGTCGTCGTTGTTGTTGTTGAGGGCCTCTGTGAAATGTCGGATGATGTACGGCTCTTCTGGCTCACCGACCGCGAGTTGTCAGGGAGTCTGCTTCAGCGTTCCCCTGTATACCACAGTGTCCGCAGATCCAGCAAAGTATGGTGAGGGAATCGGTATCGATCTCTATTGCCTGGATGAAGGGGTTTCGGGACACCCCGATAGATAATCCGTGAATATTGTGGTTTCAGTGTCTTCTGGATTTTGAGACAGGGCCAGAGCGATTGCGGCGGCTTCGGCGGAAAATACCAAATATTCTAGCGGGAGACGGAGATATGAGCATGTTTCGCCGTTGCTGACTCCGACTCCTACTTTACCACCCTTCCATGATCCGTCCTTATGAATGTGGATATGGTTCGAGAAACGTCGCTGCACGAGCTGGTTGTAGGCAGGGGTATGTCAATATTTGGGGCGGGGAGGTTGGGCGCTCCAAGGACGGGCCCATGTCCGGTGCAGCCAGGCGAATGGCGATAGGGCAGATCCTGCAAATCCGCATGTGCTTCTGGAGCTGTTTTCGTCGTTGCCCATTCGTATTTCCGTTCCAGGACGCTCAGCGCACGCCGGAGTATCACTTGGGCCATTTTCCAGCAGAATGGTAGGACACCGGCTTCTACGCAGGCGCTTTCAGCTGGTGTGCTGGGCAGTAACTTCGATGCGGTCCGGATGGATCCATGGTTTAGTGGGGCCAGGATGTGGTTTATCCCTTCTGTGTTTTTTTCCAATGATCTCGATTCCATTAGATATCGGGCTATGGATCAGTGCTTCGCTTATTTAGAGGTGCGGTGTTTCATTTGCATTTCGGGTGTCGGGCACATATGATTTTTACCAGTCTTTTGCGATTAACGCATTCGATCTTCACCCTCTGAAAGTGGGGGGGAGGCGAAAGAAGTTTTCCGGTACAGTGTGACTCCAAGGATAATCACTTGATTTTTGTAGGCTATTGGAGAACCAGTTTAAATCGGGCGGTCGGTGACTCGATGGAATGTAGAGCAAAGGTGGGTTAATCTTTTAGCAGGGGAAAGCCGGAAGCCGACTGAGGTTGCCAGCTTGAAGATGGAGTTGCTTGCGGTTTGTAGCTTGATGCGAGCTCCCTCCCAACGCAACCAGCATCACGTCGTCGGCAAAGACGAATATGAATATACCCAACTTCAAGCTGATAAAGAAAAAGGTGACCGTCAAGACGGATCCCTGGGGTACTTCGTTTTCCTCACTGTAAGTTCCGGATTCGCTACCGCCGACTCCGAGCCGGAATAGGTGGTTTTGTAGAAAGCGCTGTATGTAGAGTTCTCCATTGCCGAAGTATGTCTTCTCACCATACGGTTTGCATGCCTTATCAATATCAAGTGCGACGATGTCGAGATGTAAGCCGTCTTTTTTGTTCATGTCAAGGGCTTCCCGTAGAGATGCCAGCTAGGATCCGGTGCGTTTTCCTTTCCAGAAAACGTGTTACTGGCTGTCCAGCAGCTGGCGTTGTTTGAGTATTGTTGTTAACCTTCTATTGACGATTCGCTCGAAATTTTTGCCAATGCACGAGAGTAAGCTGATGGGCCGGAAGACTTTTGCCGTGTGAATACCCTGAACCCTTTTGAGTTACGGGACCATCAGGACCGTTTGCCGCGAATTCGGGAGGGGGCCTCCCTCTCAGGTTCGGTTGCAGCACTGGATGAGGGCTCATTTCCGGATAATGCAGGTTCCTGAACAACGGGTATCCGATGTTGTCAATCCTGGTGGCTTTTCCTCGCCGCTGGCTGAGGGTGTCGGTGAGCTCTGGTCCGGAGAAGGTCAGCGTCCAGTAGGTTTTTTTTAACTCTTGGGGAGCGAAGCAGTTGCGTAGAGCGAGGAGAACTATCGTCCCAGTTCGTCGGCGATCTTGCGGGGTTCTAAGCTTGCGACGCCTCCGATATTTTCCGTGCGTCGTTACTGAGTTGGCGGAAGCGGTTGAACCGGTTGGCCCAGTGTGGGTTGTCGGTCAGTGTTTTTCGGAGGGTTCAGAGGGCTCGTCGACGTTTTTAATGGCGTTTGCGGCCTCGGTACACCAGCAGTGAGCCGCTGTCCGCGTTGGAGGAGGGGGGCTGCTGATTTCGACGGCGTGATGGATGATCCCGCATTTTGTGGGTCGAAGTTGTCCTTGAAAGCTTCCTCAAAGTGGGTCCAGTCGGCTTCAATGTGCACGTTTCGAGAGTTCTATGCTTTGAAATTCCAATAACGGCACCGGCCACGTCCTTACAGTCATCGGGGAAGGAAAGGAAGGTTATTGTAACCAACGTTGTTATGGAAACCGTGTATACCTCTGCATCTCCACTTTTACCACGGAAATAAGTTTTTGTTAGTACGATGGGATAAATAGTTACACAAATCTAGATTCACCTTGATGAGTGATACGAACTATGCAACTCTCAGTAGTGTTATCATCTGTTTATTGCTCTGGGTAGCCGGCTGCCGAGAAATTATGATAGATCTATCGTTTATTGAATTAATTTTGAAATGCTCGGTTTGTAAAAAATAACTTAATCACCCGACAGCCGACTGTAGTATTGCTCATGTTTAATTGAATCAACGACAAGTAAACGATTTTATTATTCGTTGCTCCTTCATTCTTTCCTTGCTATCTGAGACAAATTTTAAGCGGTATAAATTACCCATGGACGCATAGTTGTCCCGTTTTCTATGGGATTTCCTATCTTAATGGGACTGATATGCGATCATTGGCAGTAAAGGCCCTGCTGAATTACCTGAAACGGCTAACTTTGTAAAACGGATATACAACCGATGACCTATGCGCGTTTTTTGTGCTAATTACTAGAACAAGATTGAAAACAATAAGAACGAAAAGTAACTAACTTGTCACCTTTTGCGTCAATAATCAAGCTACAATATTTTCATACTCATGAAGAAACATGGTTAACGTGACAGTAATATAGTGCTTGTGCTACTCCAAAGCATATGCGAGTACTCAATACAATAAGAACTATTAATATAATTTATTGATGATTTAATGGACTTAAAGTAAACCAATGAATATGACAATAAAACATTTGTTCTTCCTGCTGATATAACTGCCGAAAATTGGTAACTGGCTTTGAATTCTTCTTGCGAATTGTTAATTCTTAACTCTCATGCATAATTCAAAAGCCATCATTCACTCAGGCAAGACCATACGTATTCCCCACGCGCATTAAATACCCAGTGGATTGGTTTCTTAGTTGGTCAAAAAACACCAAACAAACAAAGAAATTAGTTTGCTCAGTCTAAAGAAATATCAGCTCGATTGGTATCAACCGGCGATACGTGTTCCCTTACAATGCCATCAAATCAAAGAACATTTAATATTACCTACGACAAAATATGTGCTATTCAGAATATAACGAAATGAAGACAGCTTAATTATTTGCATTAAAATAAAATCGGAAAAAATTAGTTGCATAACCGAGGTGGTACGATAGCACTACTGATGAATAACTTTATAATAATATGTGATGAGGGACGCGGACAAAATAGCTGATCCCCGCGTTCTTTTTCGGCCGAGGAGGATTTTACGAGAAAGTCTACTTCTTTATCTGGAATTAAACATTGATATCAAAATTTAGAAGAAACAATGGAATCGTTCAAAGATACGACAAATAAATTACGAACAAATTAAAGAAAGTTAAATCGGTCGGAAACTTTTTCGGAAATCGTCGAAACCGCAACGACGTTTTTCGACAAAATTTCGAAAAATAATCGCCTTTAAAGTTTCCAGTATAAGCCACGCATTGCAAGGGAACAAAATGAAAAACGCTATAAATTAGCTTCTTCTCAATAAAAATTTGAGATAACATTCTTAAGAACCTATACTTTAACCGACCTCAACATAAACGTAAAGAGATAATAAGATTTCAAGCAGCTTCCGACGATTGCTTGAATTTCTCAACAAAATCAAATTTAGTCGACTAGAAAGAAAAAATGTAGTTTAATGTTTTTTTTCAGTTCATGTAAGCTCTACGACAAGCAGTCATTGATGAAAAATGCTTGTTACCGCTGGCCTCACAAATCATGCTGAAAATGATCCAGGCGGCATCTATCATCTCGTACAAAATGCCATAATGCGGATTTGAATGGAATTTTAATTGACGTAGACCGACATTCTACATTAGGTTATGCTCGGACAGTATGCCATTAGCAGAATACCGGATTATCCTTAGCAGTAAATCGAGCAAACGTTCGTATACGACCATATTGACTGATTGCTCTCGCAACTGGAATGCTGCGGGGAATCCCCACTTCGAATCAGATTGTAACTAGAATCCGATGAAGGTTGATTATTTCTATTAAAACAATCGCATTCCAACTATCCGATCCAATCAGATGAGAAATGCTTACCAGGGAGCTCTTACGTTTTCGTATCATAAGTAATCAGCATTTCCTGTCGACATATGTAGTTTCCATTTATCTCCGATAGCTAGAAAGCACCAGAAAGTCTTATTCAGTAGCGTCAGCAGAGTTCCTATAGCCTGGCGTGTTTTTATTATTTTGTTTCGTGTATCCTGAAAAGTTGCGAAAAGAAGTAAATAATTCAAACTAGTTGGCGGGTGAGTTTTCCTGATCCCGGCACTGGAATTTATGATACCCCGCCAACGATACGCCACCGATTCAACATCGCAAGAGCGAAAGAAAATTGGCAAATGGTTCTATCCCGGACATCATTCGTTGCCAGGATCGGATACATAAATGAAGATGATGTTTGAGGCTGTGAGGATTCTCTCTGCAGCAGAACACGGTACACCAGCTATCGAATGAAATATGCAGTTGGGTTTGGTATCTACCCGCAACCGCCCGTAAGAGTCGATGACGGTGTATTGCTTTTAGGTGGCTTCGTGAACTAGGGCAAAGTTAAGCGGATTTTGCCGGTAGATGGGAATGGGAGATAGACTGAGGTAGTGCCACGATATAAATCAGCATCTCCTGGATGCCGGTTGGTTCTAAATATTTTATATTGCAGGCATATGTTAGATCAAGCGGAAATGAAAACAAATTCTCGTGGCTTTCAATTCGACCGTGAGGCAATGTGGCAGATCAAAGGGGGAATGAGAACAGAATGATATTAAAAATTGCATTCAAACTGTGTTCAATATGACATGGTTTAGAGAGGAATACATGGTACATGCTATATCGGTTTAGAAGCCCCTGGGAGGATTGCTTTTTTAATTGGAAATGTGGATTACTTTTTTCACCTCCATGGTCTTGCTATTACAGCCGGTTTGGAATAGAGCATAATTTGACTCAGATCATGATAAGGTAACAAGTTAATCTGATAATATTCTACACATCTACGAGCAATCAAGATATATAATACTCAATATCGAAAACTAACACCGCCTGCCGTCCTCTAGAAGGTTTGTAATATTATCATTTTTCACCGGACTACGGAAGAATCTCTGTCAAGGTTTTAACCATGGCATAGGAGTGAAAGCTGCAATCCGTGCCAAATACTAAATAGTTGGAAGGACCAAAAGAGGCCAGTCGCGAATAAAGTATCAAGTGTTTTGCCATTTCTGTGTCAAGCGAATTTTTGGCACAGTGGATATTTATTTTAGCCATGTTTCATTTCAAACTTTCAAGGTTCGCTATATGAGATTGGAAAGCCACATGAACAAACAACAGATGTCGAATAAACAGATATCCTTTCAGCAATGCAGTGCTGCTATAAATCTATCTCGATTTATACAGGCAAATAAAAGGTATAGCATTTGTTTCTCTAGAACTCGCCCGCCTGTGCGAGCAGTGCAGCGCTTGTTAAAAGAGAAAATGCGTATTGCCGATTATAAAGTTAATATTTCGTCGCCATTTAGCACTTTTCGAGAAAAAACGATTTTTAATTTTTTATATACCAATCGACTCATGTCTGTGTGGGTATGTAACGGACAAACTTTCATTCGTGTTTTTTTAGGGGAAACTTTGCCACTGCGACCACTATTCAGGTTATCTTTTGTGGCTGCTCCTGTTTGCTCTACATGTTACAAATTGCCCGAATCCAATGTAGTTGGAAGCGAGTTGTTTGTTTGTCCACATGTGTCGTTCCAACCGGGTAGTACATTATTAATAGGTTTGTTCCAGTACACGGAAGTCACTCCGGAGTAAACAGAAGCAAAAAATACTTGATCCTTTTTACTCCGGTTTGCTATCAGGAGAAGAAAAAAGGGAAGACTAGACGGGAACGGTTTTCTCCGGAGTACTTCCAGTTTCTCCTGGTACTGGAACAAACCTAATGTAGCTGAGGATCCGTTTGGGACTGGTATGCCATAGCTCGTGAGGCGTCATAAGATGCCTTCCGAAGTATCGCTCCCTTCGAAGAAATAGTACTGCACACTGGCAGAGAATATGTTCCGAGCTCTCGGGCTCGTTACAAGATCGACAAATGTCATCTTGACTTTTGTCAATTTTTTTCAGATGATACGTGGCAGGACAATGTCCCGTAAATAAACCTGTGATTATACGTAAGTCTTTACGTTTCAGATCCATTAGGTTTTTGGCTCTCGTCGTAACTGGATGTATGAATTAAGCTTGTCGAGCGCCTTCTACGTTACGTTCTACGTTTCATTAGTGTTTCTCAGCAATGGCGGAACCGATCTTATCCAAACCAATTACCCAGACAGAACGCTATTAAATGGTTTTTGATTCTGATGTTTAGTTTACAAGATATGGATGTTTGAAGGTTCCAAATTCGCGTTTTTGGCAGTTTTTTGAAATTTTCTGCCGAAATTGATGACGCAAACAAACAGTTCATATATTTTTAGAATGCTTATACGAATAGACCTTTCGAACGAACTATGAATTGTTGAAATTGGACTATTATCAAAAGAGATATTCAACATTAAATACGGACGAAAGATTTTTATCATTTTCCATGGCCGGAAATAAGACCAAAAACATTCAATGTATTATTAGCGCCAAAACGGATAATTTTAGGTCAATAGTATCTTCGAAACATTTAAAGTATACAATCTGCCCTTTCTTTTGGTATTGTGATTTTACTGATTGATTAATCACCCTGCGGGTGAGATATTTTTATAAATTTTCTTGGAAGTGGTTGCATTGAAATAATGACTTCAGCAAATTTGTAGTTCTTACTTTTGCGAATAACTTTACTGAAGACATCAAATACATATTTCGAATACTTTAAAAATTATGGCTTGTTGTTTGTGGATTACCCTTTGTCGCCTATTTATTGTTCAATATAGTAATAATCCACTTAAATAAGCCGGTAAAACGATTTTCTTATTTCATTTTTCTATCTACAACCGCTAGAATAACCACCGAACAATTCCAAGTTATCTAGATGGGACTTGATCACTTATCGGTTCAAAAATTTTCATTTGCGCGAGCCTTCCGACTTATAACCATCGGATCGATCTGAAATATATCTCGGAAAATGAATAACTCCAAGCAGTGGTGTAGCAAAGAGGATGCTTTGGGGTTTAACCACACACACCCCTCACCAAAAAAATAATAATTGGATTGAAGTTATAAATTTATTGATGCTGACTGATTTAATTCAATATTACAATGATAATTATCAGTACATTGATAACCTATTGTTTGGAACATCATGAGGACATTTGAAAAATTGTGGAAATGCGATCCTGATCTGTAACTGATCTATTGGTCTTGATCTCACAGTTGTCTAATAACATCAATATCAAGTACTCGCCTAAAAATATTTCAATAGAAACTCATTCCAGAGTTCTGAAAGCAATCATAATCATAATTTCCTATCATATTGAGTTCAGCTTTGAAGGGGTGTACTGTAATATGGATTAGGGTCTTTTTAATAGGAAGCGATACTGGAATAGCGTTAATATCTATGAAACTTAGAACTGCTCACCGAAAAATTGCATAACTTCCAACATTTGCTGAAAATGTTTTTATTTTGTGAATGCGTCGAGTTGAGATGAAAACGTTATAGAATTAATAACGAGAAACCCACCTACCAAAAGTAGGGGAATTTATGAAAAAAAGCGTTTTCCATTCCGCCAATTTCGCAGGTTTAGTATCTTCGATGAATTTTGACAAAATAATTTTGACGAAGTATTTATGTCAAATTCACTCTTCAAACTAATTTAGTTCCAGATTCACTGCCTTCAGCAAAATTTTGGAGAGTGCTATTACAAATCACTTTGTTGAAGACCAGAAGGCTCCGTGTGTTCAAGGTATTAACATATTTTAGGTTATTTCTATATAATTTTAAATTAAATTATTATGATTATACTGTTTATGATAAATTTTTTCTATTGTTTATAAACGATAAAATTTACATTTTATCCAAAGCGTGAGTTTGTGAAGCTCACAATAGAAAGTTATTTTAGAAAAAAAAACTAGATTAAGGATGCCTTTGTAAATATCATTTTAAAATTCGATATACTCCATATACGTAGTATTCATGCCTACAATAAAGTTGTTTTAAATGAAAGTCTAAACACATTCGCTAAAGACAGGAACTCTGTTACAATTTTTTGAAAAACTGATTCTCCATAATTTTAAAACTTCAAAGATGGCAGTTTCGTAATTATGCCATTTGGACAGTAAGTTAGATTTTCACCAAATCCCCACCAAACCGAATTTCCGACTACGACGCTGACTCCAAGTAAGTAGGGACAAAGTCGTTCTACACTCATCCACAAGAAACTTCTTACAAATACTGCCTATCTATTATAATACATTGAAGACCCGATTTGATCAGCCCCCCAATTTTATCAGTCTCATATGAAAATATGTTTGATGGGCTCTAGCAGACAAACAAAGCTGAATTTGAGTTAATCCTTTCTTGACCATGTTTTCCTTATCTTAAAGATGCAAATATACAAAAATAAAAAAATCAGTTTTTTTAAACTTTTGCGCTAGAAAACTATACTAAATAATCAGAAATAGTCATTAGACTACATCAAGGGAAGGGAAGATTATTTTAACAGTTTCAGTTTATTATGAAGAAAAAACATGTTGCGATTTAGTCAATGTCCCCATTTTTTCATCCTAAAATACACCATGGTGATGATAAAAACAGGTCTTTACTGTATTTATTATTCACAGTAATAGGTATATCCCATTTTCTTTGGATATTTTCTTTCAAATGCATCGAACTACACCAATTTTTAGGTAGTTTTTAAGGGGTTATTTTATCGACTTCTTCCAAAATTCGGCGAACTTATTCCCATTTGTGTGATAGTTTATGTTAAAAGGGTATTTTTCAGTTTTTCCTACACAATATTACAAAAGCTTCTTAAACAACTGTTCCTAATAAGATTATGTAAATTATAAAGTATTTGAAATTTTTTAATAGAAGTGACGGAAGGTTATCGAAAAGTTTCGTGAAAAACAAAATTCCAGTAATGATAATGATTTTCTCTAACGGGTTTCGAGAGTTTTTCATTCAGATCAAAGATACTACTGGGAAGTCATTTTTAGAAAATGTCGATATCGAAGTAAAGTTTGAACTATGCACGCATGCACTTCAGAGGTAGCGAAATATCAAGAGCTGAAATTTCAGTGCTTAGTTCTCAGCCGCGTTGGGAATTTGAGTAAACGCTATTGAGAGTATGAACTTCAAATCCATTCGAAAATTTGTTTTTCGAATTTTTTGACTCAGCACAACATATATAACCCCTTTAGGAAAATTCAGTTTTTCCTACACAATACATTGATTGAAGAATTTGTATATGTTATTAACGGAGCATTAGCAATAATTCGTTTGTATTTCTGGGCTATTTTTCCCCTTTTCCATTAAATTGGTTTAACCTTTGAGATTTATTGCACTGATATTGTCCTATGCTAATTTGAGCGATTCTCTGAGTTCTGCCACTATCCCATGTAGTATGTGTTATCAAAAACATCGCGAAGTATCAAGTTCTAAATTTTCTCAATCGATATAATACGTTTTTTAATTTTGCACTGTCACACCCCCTTAAGGGAAATTTAAACTAAATAATCAGAAAAGGTTATGAGTCTATATCTAGGGACTAAAGAAGAATATTTTGAGAGCTTCGGTTTATTAAAAAGAAAGAAAAAACATATCCCGATTTTGTCAATGTTCCCGGTTTTATCAGTCTAAAATTGTATATGCAGGACTGAAACGTGTCAAAGAACGTTTGGCTGTGTTCTTTAGGGTGCCATCAATCCGATCAATATCAAGATTATAATAGAATTCAATTTCCTAGTAACAAAGTTTATAACATAGTGTTATAAATTAGTAGTTAAAATTTTTCTATTCTATTCTATTTTAACCCTTACACAGCCAGTATTGAAAAGCATCCTGGAAAATACAGAAGTTATTCTTTAGTGTCTTTCTTGTCAACATTAATATTTAAAGCATATTATAATATGTCGCAAACATTAAAACGGCCAGGCCTACTGTGCAGAGTTGGGTTTAAAGGTATTTCAATATTATACGGCAATTAAATTATTCATTTAATGAACAATTCAACCAACGAATCGTTTTGAAACTTGAATAAGGAAGAAACGAGGACAACCTTACCGACCGTTTCAGTGTATAGGGGGTTAGAATAAAACGTTGGGAGTTATTTTGCTAAGAAGGTTAATTTCACTCTTTTGGTCCTTTGTGATAGGACAGAGGTATTTACACCTTGCCCTGGCTCATTAAGGGTAGGTTAAAGCGCCTTTACTCGCTCTCCTCCAAACTAATGCTGACTTCGGTTTTAGATCCGAGTCGCCCGAGGTACGCTCTAATATTTATTAAAGCCATATAAAAATGATAATTCAGAACGAACCTAGAGCGACTCCTATCCAAAAATGAAATCTGCATTTGCATGCGCCTGTGCTTTAAACTTTCATTGTCCTTAGGAGATTATTTCGAGAAAAAATATAGGTTATTATTTCCTAGTTTTAGTATTTAAGTATAAATACCAGATTGGAAATTTGTCCTATGATCGATGCTGACAACGAGGTGCTTCCTGGAAAGCGCAGACATCCATACGCCACTCTGAATGACTCGTAGCAAAACTAATGGGCAATCCTTCGAGACCAACTGGCGATTTTAGGTAGGTAGTCGTTTGTAGATCTCCGAAAATGGCTTCAGATCCCGTTGAGTAACTTTCCATGTCGATATTCTACTGGTCTTTATAAATTAGCACATTGAATTTCGGAAAAAGGTTGATGGGAGCGAAAAAAGTCCACCTCCATCAACTAAGGTTGCAGCGATTTTCCTTATAAATTAGTAGTTAAAATAACAGAAAACCATAACTAGTATCATCTGGAGATATAGCTTTGATAGCTTTCTGATTTGATCTGCCAATCGAGAATGCGTCTAAGCGGTGTGATGGACCGCAAACTTCGGCAGGACGTCGTGAAAGCAAATCTAGGGCTTTCGGGCGTGGATGTGACCAATAAAATCGCAGCCGTTCGCAGTAAGTTCAAAATATATTCCGAAATACTCCTTCACTTATTAGGCAGGCTGCAACCGATCTTATGGCATATGTTTCCAAGAAATAGAAATTTGTTACAAACTGATGATCTGGTAGGGAACCTGCAGATGTGGTCGGAGAACGCCGAGTTTTATCACAACTAACGATATGAACGGACAGTTATACACCAATGGATGCCCGAACAAATGTCTGTTAATTGCCGTTCAATCTCCCCTTATTACGAGTCCCACCAAGGCTCCATCAACTTTTAACTACATAGTTAATATTGCGGCGTAACAGTTTTACGACGATAGTGACGTAGACGTCATTGAGAAAGGAACAAACACCCCCAAACTACCTAGAATTTCGCCCAATCTACACGTAATGGGGTGTCATCAAAGCTAAACTGGAGAAGACCATAATAGTAAAAGTAATAATAAGTATGTTATTCTTTCGATCAGATACTGGGAAAAATAGCCAGTGAGGTTGGCCATTAGTTATTGCAGATGTTGTAGGCACGTGTCATAGCATAGCGTAGCATAGCACGAACATCTGCACAAATCGTAGATGGAGTTGCAGAATTGAGCATATCCATTGCCATATCAGACCTCGCCACGATGTACAATGACGTAGACCTGCTCAACTCCACATACCTGACCACGTCCTTACAAGCGTTTTTATTTCATAATAGTCCTATCATCTACTTAAGGAGGCATCTGGTGTAGAGGGCAAAAATAATCGACTTCTTTTTATCCGCTTAAATGTTGGTATTAAACCTCTAGAATAGTCTCCCGCAATCTCGATGGCCACGCTAAACTTCTTTTGTTTTAAACAGCCATGCATTCCACGCGCGTATATGCAATAACACACGCAGACTTCGATCAAACGGCAAAATTTTTCAAAAAACTGACAGGGATAAAAATACTGTGTACAATACACTCTAAACTACTTCTACCCTAAATTTCACGAGAAAATACCCAATGGGTCATTTTCTACAGCGTTTTTTCCGTGATGCAATTTTATGCGGGTCACCCTTTAATAGCATTTTTTTCTAAACCACGTTTTTCAAATTAGCGAACACGATAACTCAACTAACTAATCAACGCATTGACTTGATTTTTTATGAGGATGCCCAATATGTCAATGAACCACATAAAACTGAATACAACATTTTTTCTCCCTATTATTTTGAAGAAAAATGAGCGAATTTTACAGTAAAATATGAGATTCTTCGGTTTTCATTAAGCCATTTTCCGAAACTCGAACTTTTTTCTATTTTTTGTAGTTCATCGACTAACTGCAAGTCTAAGCTTTACAAAACCTATTGAATTTCCCGTATCAGGCAATTTTATCGAGAGTTATCGTGTTCGCCGTGGCGCTCCTCGACTTGGAAATGCTCTTCTCTTGGAACGTTCGTATGTGGCTCTGTGTGACTGAAAATATTTTTTTTATATACAATGAATGTATAAAGCGATCCTAGCTTTACACAAAAGATCTATTGTTTCCTTGTCTTCAAAATCGTAAAACAAAATAACTTTTGGAAAATGCTCGGCACCGAAACAGTTTTCATAGATGACGGAGATATCAAAAACCGAAAAAAATTTTGTTGTTTATAACAGGCCATATTGACATGATATTTAAAATATTTGGAAAAGGTACATTTTATTTTTTGCTTTGCAATTTTTACCACTCATAAACCAAATTTTCAAATTAAAAATAGTTGTTTTTACAAATTTGCATCACCTACTTATAGGGTCTAGAGTTTTTTTTTTCAAACTTGAGCTAATTTTATTGTCCAAAAGGAAATCGCTGTATTTTTTTCAAAAAACTCTTCACCAATCTGACACTTTTCGCTGCATCTCAATAAAAAGTAATAAGAAGGGTTGCCCGACTCCTAACAAGTAGATTTCATAAGATTGGAACACTTCTCACTTCATATTCCTGCGTTACGAAAGAAAAGGTGGCAATATAGTTGCCACTGCCTTATAAAGGGTTAAGTGAAAAAAGTGATGTCCCATATTTATAAGTTCACCTTACTTTTTTCCCTTTCTCATATAGAAAGGTTATGCAATCACTCTGAACATCGTGAACCTAATCCCGGTCTATCCCCCCATCACCCACCACCCTTCCCTAAATCCACCTTACCTCATCAATTCACCCCCCCCCCCCCCCTCCCTCCCCGAAGAAAATTTCCTAGTTCCTTCAAAATGAACTTTCCTAGTAGATCTGTAAAACCAGTGCAAAATTTGGTTTGAAATGATTTTGAGTTTGAAAACTACTTTAAAATTGAAACTAATTTAAAATTTGTTAACAAGTTGAAAATTTTTGGCGGGGTCAGGGTCCACCGAACCCTCCTTCTAGATACGCTGCTGGGTTCAGCTTCGACACACAGCTTCTCAAGTTCGTGGCTGTCGATCCATTGTATGTTTTGTTGTTAACTAAACGATTTACGAAAACCATGACTAAGTTCCTGAAATTATGAATAATAAACCTCGAATTCGTGAAACTATTTGTGTTTTCGAAAAACTAGCTCCCCCCGAATATTAGGTACATGGCGTTACATTAGAATGTTTCGTTAGGGTACAGTTGTTGTTCCCTGGACTTGTTTAGTTTTTGTTGTTATCCTAATTCATGATTTGGGAATACACAGCCGACAGTCAAATGATGATTTCAAGAGCTTATTCGCGATTCTTGTGATTTCTCATCACGTTATTGTGTTGTCTTATTCATGAGTTTACTATCACATTTTTCTGTCAGACCAGCGGGATTAAAATTCATGATTTCAGGATCTTAGTTGCGATTTTTGTAATTTCTATTTACGTTATCGATATTTTTGTAATGAGTAGAGTGATTCATGTTCATGATTTCAGGATCTTAGTCATGATTTTAGATATTATTGTCACGAGTTGTGTGATTTGTGTTCATGATTTCAGGATCCAAGTCACAATTTTTGTAACTGCAGTTGGTGTTATCGTAATATTTTAGTAATAAATAGAGTAACTCATGTTCATAATTTCAGGATCTTAGCCATGAATTTCGTAATGAATTTCCAAATTTTCCAAAAACGAATGTTCATGATATCAGCAGTTTTATCATGGTATTCGTAAATTCTCTTTGCCTAATTGTGATCTATTACTTTTTGGTTACTATCGGTTTTTTTAGTCGGAATAACGTGACAATATGAACTGGATGATAAAAATGTAACTGATTCGCGATATCTTGTCCTGTGAATTATATCACGCACACTATTTGGGATTCTCAACGCAGGTTTCGTTTTCTATCCAGACATCACCATTAACCTTATCAAACAAATAACAATGTTCGAGGTCCTAATAGTTTTTTTGCCTTTCTCATATAGAAAGGTTATGCAATCACTCTGAAAAACGTCAACCTAATCCCGGCCCGGAGGGCCGAGTGTCATATCCCATTCGACTCAGTTCGTCGAGATCGGAAAAAGTCTGTATGTGTGTGTGTATGTATGTATGTGTGTGTATGTGTGTGTGTATGTGTGTGTGTATGTATGTACGTATGTGTCAAATAATGTCACTCATTTTTCTCAGAGATGGCTGGACCGATTTGCCCAAACTTAGTCTCAAATGAAAGGTGCAACCTTCCCATCGGCTGCTATTGAATTTTGGATCGATCGGAATACTGGTTCCGGAATTACGGGTTTCAGAGTGCGGCCACACAGAAATTTCTCATATAAACTATAGGAAAAATTAAAAATAGAATTTTTATTTTTGATGTTAAATGTGTTCAAGGTGCATGAAACGTCGAGATTTGATGCAAACTCGAAAAAAAATTTGACGACGATTCACTTTTTTGGATTTTGGCACATTTTTGCCTTTCTCATATAGAAAGGTTATGCAATCACTCTGAAAAACGTCAACCTAATCCAAAATTTTTTTTCGACTCTCATAAGGTTTCTGGATTTTAACAGGGGCGTAGTTGATTGTTTACGGAGAGGGGTTACACCCCCCCCCCTCTACTGTTCACTTCCCTCATTTAAAAATCTCCTTAAATCACCCCTCAGACCACCACCCCATCCAGCCCTCATACCCCTCCCTTTCAACCCCATCATCTTTAAACCACCACTATATCACAAAGCATACCAATTTAAGCTCGGGAGTCGCTCGTTCATGGGACTTTCGCCCTCCTCACATACCCACCCCCGCATGACAAAATGAGTTAGCAAGCAGATAACATTGATCTAATGTTGATTAGGCTAATGGAGTATTATATTTTTTTATTTCAAGTGTTTCACCGTCAACTCAAGTTCGTGGCTGGCATGCCATTGTGTATAAGTGCAAAGTGTACTAAGAATGTAATGGACATTTCCACAATTATGTTGAACATAAAAAGCCTCCGTGCCATAGTTTAGAGAAATGAGAAAGGCACAATTGCACCGCTAGGTGGATTAAAACAGGTTTTAATCTAATACTCGTGTCTATTACTATGGTCGCAAGCAGCTAGGAATTAAATAAAACAATGTATAGAATAAAAATGATTCCATGAATAATTCTGCAAATTTTGTGAAAGAGTTCACGGGAAAATTTCCTTATCATGTTGCATGAAATTGAAAATGATTAGCGATATCTTCTAAATATCACCAGCACGCAAAATAGATTGTAAAACATGTACTAGGCATCTTGAACCAGTTTACGAATACATGAATAATATTTTATGGTTTCGTGAACTATTTCACGAGAACGGATATTGGATCGTGACATATATTACCAGTTCACGAATACATGAATAATATTTGATGATTTTGTGAACTATTTCACGAGTACGGATATTGGATCGTACCTAATATATTAGAAATCATGAATTAGTTCACGAGAATTAAATGGATTCATGAATACAATTTTGAATTTCGCGAAATAGTTCACGAGAACATATACAGAATATTATGATTTTGTGCATTAAGGCTCCTATATCTATGAAAATCATCATGAGTCAACCTTTGGTTTTTTGAATGATGTTCATAAAGTTGTGAACTAGTTCGCGTACTGAAAATAGCATTAGAAATGACTTGGCGGAAACCGTGACTGAAGTTCACAAAACAAAAAGCAAATAATTCCACTAAAATAAGCATTATGCGGGGGCTACTGAAGGTAAAACCATGATTGTTCCAGGATTCATGACACTTTATTCACGATTTTGGGAACAATTTTTTTTCGCGTAGTTTGGATAAATGAGAGAGGCACAATTGCACCGCTAGGAGGATTAAAACAGGTTTTTAAATATTTTTTCAATTATAATTCCTACGGGTTTCATATGTTCTACGAAGTTATTTCAATCGTTAACATTTTTTATTGCCGCATATTTTTTCTTATCTCGGGTATTTTGGAAAATAATGAACATTTTTCAAAAAACATTTTTTTTCAAATCATCTATAATTTAACTGGAGACAACCAGGTACAAGTGAACACTATTGAGTTTTATAGTGATGTTATAGTGTTTCTAATTGCAACTAGAGATGGCTGCTCGGTTTTACCCGTTCAAATGTTATTACTTTTAAAACTTTCGTCAATTTTACCAAAATTACCCAATAACTTCTAAGTTGCAAGAAATAGACTGATGATCTCTTCTCGTATTTTGAACACTCTGAAGCGTTATCTACGATACTTAAAAAGCTATGTTAAATTTTTTTTAAAGGTTCATTCACAAACAACGATCAATAACTTCGAGTGTACTATAAATAGAGATTTTTGGTGCTCAGTAAAAATTTTCGTAAAAGCAAGATCTTTAAAATTTCCAAGGATAGAAAGATTCATCATTCACTATAACTATATTATCAAAGGGAAGGCTTGGACCATCATAAAACATTCGAGAAGACATCATTGCTGTACGCTTTACTGTTTTCGCGTGAATAATTTTTCACACGCTTTTGGCGGAAAAACCAATGTGCATCCATACGAACTTGAAGTCACATCTACAGCCTTTTCTCATATTTTTACTCCTTTTGAAGGCATGACAGTCAAATTTCTCACTAACTCCTTTGTCTGCCTAACCTCCCAATTCATCATGTCCGAAAGGTTTCGTTTTGACGAAGACCAGTCCGAAGAGGCAAATGCATCGAATTTTATTCATACCATTCTAGCTCGCTCAGAATAACTAAAACCGATCAAAATAATGTTAATTAATTATGCTGCGTTTTCGGAGGTATTCAATTTCGTAAATTTCACCATAGGGTGTGCCTCTTTTTGAAGAAAATGTGATTTCCCTTTCCACAGGTACAGATTGCTTGTGCAGTAAAGTATTTCGATGCGACACCTTGATCCAATGTCAACCGAACTTTTTAGAATTCTTCAGGTGGCTGAATTCGAGATTATCAGCATTTTATTTTTCCATGCACAGTGTGGGAATATCGGGATTCTCCACGTGGGCGAACTATTTTTTTCACGTGACTCCAATCGATAGATTTCCATTTTGGTTACAAAAAACACGTAATTACGTAATTTACTGTAAACTACACACTTGAAAGAAGAAATGTACCTTATTTGGCAAATTTTCGTTAACATGGAAAAATTTTAGGCAGTTGATGTAAGTTTTGCACTGATTTAATTGTTTTGTTTAAAAAGTGTAATAATTTCATGTACGCTCTTTAATGTCACAATATAATAACGCTGATATCGTAGCCGGTATTTATTCGTTTTTCTGTCTTCTATAAGCATGTGGTAGAATCCAACGCAAAATATTAAATACGAACCAAATAGCCTTGATGAGATGATGGTTTGCTTGTCTAATTAACATACATGTTAAATTTTCACAGTTTGTCATCGCAGATTGTTTTGAAGCGGAAAAGTTATCTTCTCGAAATAACATTGTACGCGATTGTATGATTAATAGGCATTCCTGTAAAACAATTAAAAAGGATTATTTTTTGAAAGCAGAATATTGTTTTTATGATTCAAAACCAGAGGAATTACATGCTCCCCAATGTAAAAATAACTTAGGAAAATTATCGTAATCATAAGCTTCATTTGTTGCAGACTATTCCTACTACCAACTTTTTTTACACGCACTAGTCCACAAAACGAATATAACCCAATAAAATACATTCAGACATTGCCAAAAATAACTTATACTTCACATCATCGATGTATCACGTTTTCACTAATGGCTACGTAAGCCAACCGTCTACTTTGCCGGTTAATTCATGCTTTTCATTCATAAATATTAATTCATGACCGTATGCTCCAAACAGGTAAAGGTCACTTAATTCGAAGTGAATTTAATCTAGTTTGGCCGAGAAGCCGAGAAAAAAACGAACAATTTCTTGAATTTGTTAAAGCAACTGCAGGAAGCATTAAACATAATGTTTCACAGCAATTTTTCGCACTTCCAACGAACTTTTGCTAATATTCCAATAAATTCAGAAAAATAGTTTGGATTAAGTATGCAACACTTTCTGGCTGACTGCAGAAATGACTAAAGTTGCAGGGGCGGACATGGCGTAGTGGGTAAGTCGATTGCCTTGTACGCAGATCACCTGCGTACGGTTTCCAATTCCTACACAGAGGTTTAAAAATACTCTATCGTGAAAAGAAAGGCGAATAACCTTAACGTTAAAACCTCTATTATAAAAAATAAATTGTTATAACGGATTATGAGCAGAGGAATTGACAGACGTGTGCTAGATTGTCTATCCCTTGCAAGAGTTTACCCAACAGACTTAACCAATTTAAAAGTCAATCTGAATTTGCGATAGTAAATACACCTTACTGCATACGGCCATCCGTGGTTTATTTTATGCAACGTAGCTGCAAGCTAACGCGTCTCGGCTCTTCGCGGTTCAGGGCAGCGGCACTGCGTCTGGTCTCGAATAAATATAACGCCATCAATCTTACCTATATGTAGATATGATCGGGCACTCACTTGGCGCTATTTTAAGCTACTTTGCAGACTATTGACACCATGCCCCGACGACGAAGCGGAAGTGGTTCTTGTAAGCATAGTCATACAGCAATCAGCATCCGCACTGTATCACCCATCGTGTCACGTTCTGATGGTAGATGAGTGTTTCCTCCCTGATACCTGTAACTTGCTGGCTGTATGAACTTTCAGTACAGTGCACACTTTCGAGATCTTAAGAAAACTTACCCAAGCAGACAAGAAGCGAGAAGGGGTCTCCGACCTGCCGCCCTCACATACCTACTTGAGATGCGGCGGGTATCAGCAACGTTTCGTTTCCTGTGTGTGTGTGCCAAAGTGGCATGTACATTGCATTATTCCCTAGGCGGAAAATCGTTCTTTTGGACGCTCTGCTGAACTCTCTAGGCACGTTCTAAACCGCATCGTTGTGCACAACTGGATGTTAGAAGCTGCTTGCGAGAAGATTATGGTCCATTCTGCGCAGAAAATATAAAATTAGCAAATCTGCAATATTTTGAAGACTGAATCACTTACAATCCGAGCACAGGTGTTTCTCCTAAATATAATTTAGTATTTTATTATACTTTCATAAAAAACGTAGTTACACCTTTAGGTTGGGATGGTAAACCGGAGTTCCGTCCGAAATCAGTCAGAATTCTGAATCAAATTCCAAATTATTTAACTACGAAAGACCTACTAATCTAAGTATCGTTCCGAAGAGAATTTGCCATATTTTCGTTTGAACCCATCGGAAAAAGATTTCCCGAAAGCGACGGAACCGAAAATACAATAAAGCACGAATCACAAATTGGTTTTGTTTTTTTTTCGTCGAAACTGGGACAGACAATGATTTCAGGCAAAGTAATCCACTATTTCGCTCAACCTCAACTAAGTTTAGCAATAGAACCGGTTACTACCAGACCGGTTGCGCATTCTTCCAGTTCATTGCGGGGGAGGTCCATAAGGTTCCGGTTAAATAACAGCTGGTTCGAACCGTAAGTAACAGAGGAAGCAATACCAAGAAAAATGGGCTGCCCTGCTATGGTGCGATAAATTTTGCCCACATAAATTTCCTGCCTTGACGGGAAAAGCGAAGAAGCGACAAAAAATCGAATCGGAAAAGAAATAAAATAACCAAAATGTGGCAGTTCTACGTGCGAAGAATGTGAAAAATAGTTTATTAAATTCACAGTGCTGCTGCCGCTGGCAAAGGGTGGTCGTTCGGGCTCGGGATCAAAGGAAATTGAAATAAAGTTTTTACATATAAACTGGGAAAAAGTCGCGGACGCTGGAGTGGTGCATTTCTGGATGCAAAATGATTTGTTTGAAGTATGACGTGGGTAGTGGGACATTATGCACTGATAGTTTTTTTTTTCAATCTTTTCCATATTCATAGAATCTTGTGGAAATATTTCTTATACTTATACTTTTATGTAGTTTTAGCATATCTAACAGGCATTCCCTCTCTTTTTCACTTTCAGATTTCAATGCCTCAAATCAGCCATCGAATAATTAACCTCCTAAGGCTGCAAACGAATAGACGCCGAAATTGAACGGCCCCTCCACCTTCGGCTGTACCGTGTCGGTGGTACAACGCCCACTGGCAAGCCTGATTTGCCCAACGAAACATTCCTACGGATTCGGTATTCCGTAGGAAGAATGATCAAATCCTACAAACTGTACCTGACACTACTGATCAGTTCGGTGTTCATTATCCTGTGTCAAAATCAGATCTCAATAGCAAACTTCGTGAGCACTCCATCGGCGGCAACGGTTGGCAGCCATGGGCTCGGAGCTGCCGATCAAGCTTCCGCCGTAGCAGCCGTAGCCGTAGAAGCTCTGATCGATCTGTCGGTCGATGATCAAGTACCGGCCATCGTGGATAAGATCCGATCGCGAAGTCTTACGTTCAATGATGTCCAGCCGGTGCCGGGAACGAAATCGACCGATCGTACGACTACTACCTTAGGCACAAGTAGTAGTAGTAGTAGTAGCAGTAGTAGTAGCACTATCAGTACCACTGTGAGTACTAGCACTTCAACGAGTACAACCACGTCCACCACCACCGTAGCGCCTGCAACGAGTGATGGCTCGGAACGGCACGAACAACCATCTAGTAGTAATGGTGTAAGTATTGTAAAACCAAGTGACAAGACGATCCACATTGTTTCTGATATCTGTTCCTTGTTTTAGTCACCTCTCAGATTTCGATAATTATTAAATCTTTCGGTCCCACAACGCATTAGACCTTGTCCGTGACCAAAACTTATCTGTCTAGTCCTCTCGACTCGTTTGTAAGGGTATACATTTCTTATCCCCCAAATGGAGATAAAACTGAAACGATATTTCGACTTCCACCCAATTGGTTCCGTCCGAGGACTCAAAACGGAAGAAAAAATTATGAAACGATTCGTTCACTTCCATCAGTGATATCGCGTGCCAGCCGAACACAGAGAGCAACCCAACCATTCCGCCCGATGCACTGCTGTATTTAGCGAGAAGCGAGCGTTATCACTTCACTTCCGTCTTTCCAGCTCGTTTATTCTCACAAATCGTTGATTTCTACCAGTCTAGTAGTATACCTACAACACTTGAGTTAAAGTTTATCAGTTTTTTTTTTCCTGTACTCTGCCGTTGTATGACTGAAAGCTGCGACGGTACGAGCAAAGTGTTTTTCACTTTTTTTTTCTTCTCGTTCCATCCTGGTATCATAAAGGTTCGAGATTTATGCAGGATTTATGAGCTGTGATGTCAACCTCGCTTGTTTCGTCTATGTTCATTGTAGAATCCGTTGCCTCCTACGCTACCAGAAAGCGTCTTTGGGTAGGTTTATGAAGAAAGCGAAACATTCTAGTCTACTTAACACATTCTTAATGATAAAAAGTCATCGTGTAATGTAATGGTACATTTTCATATCCTAGCAGGATATATTCGGTATTAAAGTGCTTTTTTGATGAAAATCACTAAAATTAGAATTCATCGGGGTTGCGGTAATTACGCTAATTACAAAAATTATAGGTCGTGATAAACGAGTATTTATGGCAGTTTTTCGAATCTTTATATATGAACCTAGTAAACGAGTGGAGTTATTGCATCCTAGTCAAACAATTACACCGGATGTTAAGTGGAATAGGAAAAAGGCTCCTTCATTGGTCAAAATAAGTGATACCAGGGAGGTGAACGTAAGGGGAAGCACGTTCCTTCTCCTTCTCATTCAGCCTGAAGCTGTCTAGTTAACAAAACAGTTTGTATTTATCAATTGAATGTTTTCGAGATTGTTGGATTAATTTGGATTATCAGGAAATGTTCTACAATTACGGATTTTTTCCTGGTAGATCTGGCAGCACGGATTTTTTCCTGGTAGATCTACAACTACAAATTGAACTCAGTTCACCTCACATTGCATTGAAAACACCGAAAAAGGTTCTCAAGTAGACACCGTTTATACCGACCTGAAAGCGGCATTCGCTTATGTCGATCATTCACTGCTGCTAGCAAAGATTGAGCAACTGGAAGCGTCACCAATTTTCATTGAATGGCTCAAATCATATCTTAGAAATCGGTCCCTCTTCGTGAAATTAGGAATCAGTGAGTCATATAACTTTATCAATCATTCGGAAGTGCCACAAGGGAGCAATATTGGGCCTTTGTTGTTCGTTCTATTTTTTAATGATGTCTGCTTTGTTATCCCGTAAACTTATCTACGCTGACAGGCTAAAAACTTTACTTGAATGTCAGTTCCCAGTGCTTATACCGTTAACCGGGGTGACATTGATCACTTTTCGAAGTAATCATTACGTATTTTTAGACGAAACACATTTTTTCAAGTTTAATATTTTTAAACCATGTACTGAAGTATGGAGAACAAGATTGGTTGGTTTTACCTAAAATTGTCCGCTTACAGCTATTTTTTCCAAAAATGATTTCAAGTTGAAGTACGTTTTCATATTCCGGGGTGACTTTGATAACCTGCATGTTCACCCACATTAAGTTATTGATGTCAATATTATTCATTCAAATGTTTGTTTAAATTAATTCTGGAAAGATACTCATTGTTGAATAGATGTTAATTGGCATTATACAAAGTATTTCAATGTACTGTAAAATTCAAGTAACCAAACTTCGTATAATTTGTGTCCAATTAGAATAAAAGATTCTGCAAACCTTTAAAACAGCTAAAATTGTTTTATTTCAGTGCTTTATAAATGTACAAAAAGTTATCCATTTGAACACGTCGGAATATTGAATAATAAAAAATGTTGCGAATTTTAGCTTAAAATAATTTGAAATTTGCCAACTAGTTTCACAAAAAAAGTATTTAAAATAAACAAACTCTTAAAACTAAATTTGGCACATCCCAATCTAAAGGAAAATAAAAACCCGCTTGTAATATATTACTCTTGCTCAAATCTGAGATTTATTTGTTTTATAAAAAATAGACACTTTACGAAGCTTCGTAAAATTAAGGTAAAGTCAAATTTCGGTTTTTCGTAGCTTTTGTACCCAAAACCGAACAATATACTCAAAAAGTATAACAAATCAGTATTTTATAAGTTTAGAGTTAAAATCATCTCTAATTAAAATGATTCGGTAGACTATTCTGGTTTAATAAGCGAACTACGAAAAAAGTTTCGAGTGATCAAAGTCACCCCGATGATCAAAGTCACCCCGGTTTACGGTACTGCTCTAATTCCTACTGCTATAATTAGGGCATAACCTAGTATACTTAAAACTAGCAAGATAGAGCTTAGAAATAGGATACAAAGTGAAGTGTTATTGGTTGGTGAACTCATCTCTTATATTTTAGATAATCTGCTATTAATTCGCGTTATGCCAACTATAAGCACTATAAGAACTGACATACAAGTAAAGTTTTCAATATGTGTAGGAAATAAAACTGTCGTTTTGAAATGCCATTAGGAAGTAACAACTTGCCACTAGCCGGCGCTACGATCGGTCAGCAAACGCGATAAGGGTGTAGCGTGCAAACTTGGATACAATAATTATCCATCAATGCGAACCTGTATGCGATGGTGACATTCAACGTATTTTCATTTCAATGTTTACACAGGTTTTTCAGAAAAGTTTGTTTTAGCTTGTATGTCTGTTCTCTGTGCTATAAGCGATTGAAACATACAGTGTTGCTAGTGAAGTTTATATGAAGCAGGATTACTAAAAGTAGGTAGTACGACTGAAATTATTGAACTTAAGTCTAAATCTTCAATCTATTGTAGAAATTTCATAATTTACATTCTACCACAAAATAATTATTTCATTTGGAGTCTCGTTGTCTCCGCAACAAGTATCCCTGAGAAACAGCTAAAATATTTTCTGCCCATGATTTGATAATTTTTTCGCCACTCTCACCGCATGTCGGGAAATGCAATTCAAAAATTTTTAAATCCATTTTCCAAACCGTGCATCAGATATATTTTACCTACAATGCGTGTACCTCCCCCATTAACCATCTGTCTGGAGCCGACTATGCTGTTTAGAAGAGGGTATAAACATTTTATACATTTGTTGCATTCTAATTGGATTCTTTCAGTGTTATACTTAAAAGTGAGGTTTTCATCGTAAATCAAACCCAAGTATTTAACTTGATCCTACCACGTTAAATTCGAACCATTCAATTCAATAATATGGTTATTTTTTGGTTCAAGAGAAGAAGCTCTTGGCCTATGCGGAAACACAATCAATTGTGTTTTTGCCGCATTAGTGGAAATTTTCCATTTTTTTCAGGTAATAATTGAAAATATTCAAGCTTCGTTGCAGTCGACTGCAGATAATACGAAGACTTCTGCCTGTAGCTGAGATGCTAGTACCATAACAGAAAGAACAGTGATTTTTTACAGCCTGCGGATAGATTAGGAAGATCAAAGGTAAAACTATTGTATAGGATTGGTGCGACGCTTGACCCTTGAGGGACGCCTGCTTTAATGGGTAGCTTATTAGATTTACAATTTTGGTAAGATATCTGTAGGGTACGATTAGTAAGATAATTTTTAATTATCCTCATTATGTAAATTGGAAAATTGAAATCCCACATTTTGGCAATTAATCCTGTCACACTGTCAAAAGCTTTTTCGATGTCTGCAACTCCAGTTGAATAGCCCTCTGAAATCTATGACTTTATCATGTTAGTTACTCTCACAAGTTGATGAGTAGTTGAATGTCCAATACGAAATCCAAACTTCTCGGGAAGCAAAATAGAATTCTCAATGATATGTGACACCATTCTAGTAAGGATGATTTTTTCAGAAAATTAGAAGAATAAACTAATTGATCGATAACTAGATGCTTCTGCTGGATTTTTACCTGGCTTCAGAACACGAATAACCTTGGCATTTTTCCATCTTTCAGGAAAGTATGCTAATTCAAAACAACATTTGTTGAATATTTTAACAAAATTTCTGGTGATTTCAGGAAGGTGTTTAAGAGCAATGTTAAAAATTTCACCATTTTCCGGAACAACATCGCGGTGTGGTTGCTGCTTCGACGCCATCTTCGATTGAACTGACAGTACCCGAGCGAAAAGAAACATGCCACCCATTTCTAGGGAGTTCAGAGGGCAATTCTCATTTTCTCATTTTTTATTGAACACCCGTCAGTTTACTATAAAAATGCGGTTGTATGTGATTCAGGATTCCACAAATCTCTTCATTCATGGATGTGTCGATGAATAGAGTTGAATTAGAAGCATAGAGGAAATGGACACGTTTGGGATAGAAGAATTGATATTTTGTGCAACATAATCGAAGAATATGAGAGCTCCCAAAATCGATTTTAATTTTTAGCCACCACTTCTAGACTCGTATTGGTCGAATGCATGTTACCCAAAGTAATGCGCAAAGAACAATACTGGATTCGCTCCAGTTTGATGAAGTGTATGTTCGTAGTGGAGCGAAAACAGATATCTCATCTTATTTTAAATTAGTGCTTATGGTTACTACTCAAAGCAATTAAAACAGAGCATCCTGCGCCTCTGAACGATCTGCAGGTGTTACAATAGCAGGAAATAATGCTTCCAACCCCCGGAGGAATTTGGAATTTTTATTTTAACAGTGAGCCGATATATTTCATTTCGCGAAACAAACACTTCTGCTTTATTGATGGTCTGGAATATAATCAGCACGCTATATCTTATATGGTGAAATTGTAGGGTGTAAACATTGGCCATAGTGGTTTGGAACACGACATTTGGCTTCTACTGTGCAGACAAAGCGATACACGGATTGATTTATTTGCTGGTTGCAATTGAGCAGTTTTTAGCTTTTATTGTAGGCAAAATGAAAAGGTAGAAGATGCAGTTCAAAATTCTCGTTTAAAATTATTACATCAAAAATATTTTCAATTTATATAAGTTTATCTCATATTGAATCCAAGAAAACCTTTTCTAATCGTATATTTTATGCAGGTTTCAATAACAAACAATGTAGGAGCCGTTTTTGATATGCGGTGAGAATATGTAGGACCCGAAAACAATATAGACACAGAAAGAAATAAGAAGACGCAAATTAAACAACTGCGAGTACAGTGGGCAACCGATTACTGCTGCTGATGGATGAACTGAACTTAACGTGCTATAAAAATACAAAAATACAAAAAGGTTATCCATTTTTATTACCTGTTAATTAAGATCAGTCTACCTTCTCATCTCGCACAGATTAGAAACTAAAAATCGTTCCGCTATAGACACACGACAAAAACGACTCCAGACGAATTGTGTTGCTATTGATTTTTGGAAATGTCCTGTAAGACCAGCTACTCGGGAAGTGAAATAATTACTAAATGTGCAGATTGTGCTCAATCCGGGAGAAGTTAACGCCCTGCACATGCACCATATCAAACATTAAGAAACATTCACGGAACAACGTGCAGCACACCAACGAAATCTGCCACGTTAACAACATCATCCCCGTATGCATAGGCAAGGGCTCTAGAGAGATGTGCTTACACGAATTATCTCCACACGCCTCTGACATCGTGATTAACAAATTTATGTCAAGATACGGAGAAGTGGCTTTCATAAGAGCTGTAACTTCGCATTTTCTCGGATATCCCTAACTTTGTTTTTGTGGTGAGAATGCTTCCGTACAAACCAACTTTTTCATACGTAACCATTTTATGCGGATCAACCAAAAATGGTACGTTTCATCAGACAATTCTGGTTATACAACCATGCGCGAATTCTACAAAAAGACACTGCACCACGGAAAACTTTGTGCCACAGCAGCTAAGAAAAGCTTACCTACTACAACCGTAAACAGCACACTGTTATCTTATGCCAAACCACAAACGGCTACAAAACCAATATCTACGGATCTGACAGGAATAATTATTCACTCAACAACAATCACGCCCAGTGTCTCCAAGCCAACAGCCGGCACTACCAGCAAAAAAGCAAACGTAGAAGAGGACGGATGCGTTTGTCCGTGCGCTCGCATTTCTGTTTGACGCTCTATTGCTTTCTTCGAAAATACTTTAAATTGGCTTCTCACTATTTTGTAGTTTATTCCGTCGTTTAAAGCAATAAAACTCGTTTTTTAAACTTGTACACAAAGTAGGCAACTCCCTTATGAACGTTTGTTTTAACAAGTGTCAACTATCAAATAAAGTTTTCATTTTTATACGCTTTCATCATATAACAATTTATTATTAATTATTTTTGATCTTCTATGAATACCGGACGTACTCGCCAATCTTTCGGGTAAGATCGCGGGCCCCCAAATACCATCCGGGCCCCAGGGCAATTGCCCTGGCTGCCTCCCCCTCTCATCGGGCCTGTTAATAGTTGCTTGGGGCCTTTCATAAATTACGTAAAGCAAAAATTGCTCAAAATTGACTCCGCCTCTCCCATGCAACAAATTGTGACAAATTTCTCTATCCCCCTCCCCTATTACCTAGCAAAGCCATTGAAAAAAATCATTAGTAAAACCATGTTACGTAACGTTCTAGCCTCCCCCATGTGTCACAATATGTCATACCCCTCCCCCTCCTTCGAAGCGTGACGTAATTTATGAATTGCGTTGTAAATTCGTCAATGTCATTTACGTAAAAGTAGCAGAGAAGAGAGCTAAGACATGCGCCCTGGAGACGACCCAAGTAGCTAATTCGTGAAACATGCATTTTTCGCATGGTGATTTATCGACAATCACCATGCGAAAAATGCATGTTTTTCGGATAACAATTTTAGCAAAAAGTTGTTTAAAATCAGTGAAAATTCATGCTGGTGCAGTTCTTCAGAAGTAATGTTGATAGAAACTGAATCAAAATCCCCCTTAATATCCATGAAAGCTGATGCCATCTGCTTTTTGCTAGCATAAGCCATTTGAATTTTTGTTGAGAGCAACGCAAGACAATCGTTCGTCCCTTTGCCTTTGCGAAAGCCAAATTGTGTATCTGATAGTAAGCCATTTGATTCGACCCAATTCGTCTTCACGTTAATTTCAAGATAAGAAACTAAAATTGAGTGTTTTATTGTATGTAAAGGGGGACAATTTGAAATTTTTAGACTGGGAAAGCACTTTGTATTTTTTTAATAGCTGCAAGGACATTTTTAGATTGGAATAAAGCTAGGGAGACGCAAATGCTGTATTCAAAATGGGACAGTTTGGAAAAGGTAAAAATTTCTACGCCCCGTATGGTTCAATTTCGATAGAACTACATACTTTTCAGTGATTGAGCGAGACAATGTTTTTCCACCATCTGTCTTGAGTAAATAATGTCAATGTTGCAAGTTCGTTTGGTAATCGTTTCTCTTTCATCTATCGTCAACTGTGACATCAGCATGCAAATAAAACTGAAACGGTTCGAGCCCCCTGGACGAAAAACATAAAACACATACTTAACATTTGCGAAGCGGGTAAACAATGCACATATTTTGCATAGCAATTTCCCAACCGATCGACAGCCGGCAGGAATAATTTCCATTCCTCGCCTCGTTATACCGGAGACCTTTTCCACGCTATGGAATGGGTAGAAGGCACGGTGTAATGATAATAGATGACATTAGGGTGGCTCTTATAAATCCGAATACTGTTCTAGCAGACCGTGTAAATACTTCCACAAGCTGAACTATACACATATATGTGGCGGCGGTGGTCTCCTTCGATCCGAAGTGCTGTTCGCAATTCAAAGCACAAGGTTACGCCCGATTCACGTCGAAATAAATATCCTGCCTACCGTCGGCGCATTGCATTACCCTGCCTGTTACTGGCAGCCGGATAATCTGACCTCTCGGGCTCCACGGGGCTTTAGGCATACCACACAATGGCATTAGGATAACTGTCGGTATTTGCTTCCTTTATAAATGGATGTGATTGCAGCGTGGCTGAGTGGCTGTGTCATTAGTATTTTTTCGATGAGGCCGGAAAATATGTAGTCACCCTATACAGCATATATATATACCTTGCTGTATTGAAGTCCAACCCCGTAGAAACTCCAAATCCAAGAGCGTCCTGTTTTGTGTATCCACGGTTGGAGCGCGCCAGGATGCGGTTATCTAGGGTGCAGAGGATTTTACATTGGCATCGACAATACACAGTAGGCGTGTGATTTGTATTGATGAGAGCACTCTCGTAAGCGTATAGCGTGTAACCGCTTCCTACTCATACCGAGCTCAGCTCGCCAGTAGCATTCCACCATGCCGATGCGGACACAGGAAAAGTGGTAAAATTTATCCCTCTCCTGTGGAATCCATGATGAAGTGCTTACCGACGAAGGAAACCATCTGACGCACATTTACCCGGAAACCGTAATAAATCTGTCGGATTCGTACGGTGAGCCTTTCCCTGTAAACCTGCGATAGCGAGTCCTTGAAGTTAAATTTTATACGCAATGTTGACATTAACACTGATATTAAGTTGACGTGTGAATTAACTTTACACCTGGTGATAGTACGTACCATATTACCTGATATGTTATTCAAATCAATGTCATATCGTGAAAATATACTAACACAATGTGCCATATCAAATAAATAGATGAATGACAGAAATGTCAATTTGAAATGGTGAATTTTATCATCATTCCCGCATATTTGGTGATCATTTCTGTACGATCGCCTTAAATGTTCAATATTGTTTTAAAAACATCCTGAAAATCGTTTAAAAATTATCACATTAACGTGATATAGCTGTAAGACAATTTTCACTAAATTCTAAAAAATTGATTTGCGCTTTTAAGGGTTAAAAAATTATTCCCTGAAGTTTCTTGTTATCATTTATGAAACGATAAACCAACGCTACGGGCAATCATATTGACCAATCCACTCGTGGTAGGCGCCATTTACCGAATAGGTTGTTAAGTAACGTTACCATTGAAAAATGCCAATTTTCTCAATCAAATTTTAGGGCATATTATAAAGGGGAATGTGATTGCAATACTACTGATGATTACTATAATCTCACAATATATACAATTACTTTAATGTTTTTGTTGTAATCTGGCAACAAAAACGCAAAAATAAACATACCATACCATAAACCGTTTCGATCGTTTGGTGTAATGTGCCAACCGATAACCATTTTTAGAATAGTACACGCAAAACTTTATGTATACATCGATAGCATACTTTTCCATCTGCCTCTCGTTTCTTCTCCTGTAAATTTTATGCATCGGACATATTCGGTCTATCCACTCATTGAATGCTTATTAGAAGTATATGCTAGAAAATGCATAAAAATCACAAGAGAATAAAAGAGACGGGAATAGAAAGTATACTAATCGTGCTTATTTTAATTTCTCAGTGTATAGTTATGGTTTTCGAGTGGTACTAGGTTATGGTCAAAATAAAATGAGTGTGTGTAACAAACTACTTTATCGACATCGTCAAATTCGGCCGATGTAAAATGAACTTTATAAGTGTTTGTTTTTTTCTGATTCACCCAAATTAAAGTTCAATTCAAACTTCACTCCACTCCCTCCTCATGAGTTCGGATTACGTGGTACTGCCACTGCCGCTTGAACCAATTGAGCTATTTCTGCAATCTTTTGAAACGTATTTTATTTTGTTCTTCGCAATAATCTAAGCACACGCGGCTTTAGGAACAGGGTAAATCTACATGCTATGTACCAATCTATTGACGAATGACGATTACGAATGGCCATGATTTAAAGAGCAGAATAATAACGGACCATCTCGCATCTTCATCTTTCTTTAATTGGCTTAGGACGATGTTCAGGAGCCTTTCGGTGATAATGAGCCGGGGTATTTGATACATGATACCTTAATATATAATTTATAAACCGTCAAATCTGGTTGGTTAGGTGAATCGAGAATCTAGATAATGCATCCGTTATTCGAATTGTACCTCTCCTTGTCCTGACAGGTGTAGTAGCTTCCGGTAGATATGTGCTTACGATGCTAAAAAGACTCCTATATACGAAAAATGTAGTACATTCAAATTGATTGACTTGAGGAACCTCGGGTATAAGGGGAAATAATTTGAAATTCTTGAAATGCGAGGGCTTTAATACATGGGTTTTATCCCTTCTACAGAAATCCATCCTAAATTTGTGAAGCTCCTCTATACTAACAGAACTTCATAAACGTCACTATCGGAAAATTACCTCGGCATTCGAAAGGCAAACAGATGAACAGCAGCATTTCATTGATGCTAATCGTCGACAAGTTTTCAGTGATGATCTTACTTGGCTTCGGTTCACACGGTAAAGAGGGATAAGTCTGTTTTTACCAGAAGATATGTTGGTAGACTTGAGTGATTCGTAGTTATGCTGCCTTAGCTCGACTCCTGCCAGCAGAAGACAAAAGATTAGCTCGTAAGATTTTAAGCTTGTTTCTAATGACCCTGCCACTTCTAGTTTTCTGATCTGTACATTTCACATTCTTGCTCTCACTTGAGTATTATGGCTCTAATTTTTTATAACTTTCCCTACTTAGTAATCTTATTAGCTAGAATTGAATGTGGTCAAAAAGTCAATCTTAGTTTCGGTTCCAATAATTCTCATCAGCTAATCAGAACTCTTTTTTTTGCGGAACATCACGCAGGGTTTGATCAGAAATACAAATAGAGTTTTTGTTTTTGGAGCTAGCATCAATCGGATTTTATATGCGTCATTTTTTTCTTTTTCTCTAGGTCTTTCGCACAGGGTTTTCCATTCTGTACAGTTTCATAAAAAACTGACATGTGGCGTTCTGAATGCTTTAGATACAAAACGTGGTTTGAGCAGCCATGAAGGAAGGAACTGGGTGGACTATATTCTTACCTTTAGAACACTGCCGGAGAAGAAATTCCTCTCAATTTTTTTCGCCAACGGAGATCACATCACTTCTCCATAATCCAACTTGAATCATCGAATTAAGTTATCGAGCGTACGGTACCAGATTGTGATATACCTCGAAAGTGCTATTCTCCATGTACATGAAAATATTGACATTCATGCCATTACTTTCAACATAGTATTTCATGTTGTTAAGGGATTCAAAACTCTACGATGGAACAATCAATACTGCACTATATTCATTTTGGAATTGTAGATTGAAAACATCTGTGCCGACGATCTACATTTTATCTTGCAATAAACAACGAATGGATGGTCAAACACTACACTTTTTGAAGTCGATCATCACGGTTTGACAATGACACAAAGTGAACTCATCATATTCAGCAAACGGCATCTCTAACCATAGAATGGTCACAGTAAGAATAACTGGACTTTGTATAAGATGTCTATCACCGCTATTGTTCGGTTTTTTCTCTCTTTATTTGCGTTGAGCGTATATCTAGAGAAAGGTCGACTAGAACTAGAAAGTGTTCTGTATTAATAACACTATGAGTAAAAATTTCTGAAGTGGCCGCCCAGTTTTTTACAAAGTGGTGAATTTTGCAAAACATGTTTTAATTTTATTGTTCAGGTACCTGTAAACAATGAATGTTTTTATTAATTGAAAATTTATACACCTTTTTATTGTAATATTTTTTACAGCCAAAGTTTAATTTCGAATTGCTCCAAACTTCACTGGTGGTTTAACAAATGATTAGTCTAGAAATTTTCGAAAAAATGTGTAACAAATGTTAACTATTTCTGCTATCTTTTAAGCAATTTTTCAAGCAAATCCAGTTTTAATCTGCTTCTTCACGCGATATTCATACCGTTTAAGTTGTAAAATGTTGCATTTCTTATCAGATTTAAATTCTAAAAAAAAAATTGAGCAAACATAAGGTTTTTAAAATATTTAATTTTTTGTGTTACCCAGCATGCCAAAAACAGCGCGCGGGCGAAACCGTCGCTGGTCATCACGGTACACTTGGACCAACATTGCACTAGCGAACCTGCCGTACCCTCTGCGATACGATTTGACAAGTATAAAAGTTGACATTGATGAGATGAGTTGGAGACCAGTTGTTGCATTTTGCAACATTCACCACCTTCACCACTTTGTGAAAAATGGGGTGGGGGGCACTTCAGAAATTTTTACTCTACACACCTAGAAAAAATCGTGTAAATTTATGTCTCCTGACCCTGACATATACGAGCATCAAAAATGACTTACTTTTAAGTTTGATTTTACATGACGTTGAATTTCATAAATCACGTAATTTTAGTCCACATATAGCGTTTGTTCTGAATGGCAGTAAGTATAATTTTATGTCATTGTGCATTGTAATGTATATGTTTCATGTAAAATTAAACGGAGCTCGGTTATATTTCGTCATTTCGTGAATTACGGCTTGTTAAATTCTGTCATTCTTGCAATTACGTCAACGATAAAATTCTTATTTTTTGGTGTGTATATTATACTATAGCAGATTTAAAGAGGAGTACTTTTTCTAATTTTGTATTTATTATTCTAATTATCCGCTAAGCCGGTTTCAAAGTGTAACAATTTTATGTATTTTGGAAAATTTATTTTGAAATGTTCATCTTAATGTCGGTCCGCTTTTTGGTCTACATGCATTCAATTAGCCTAACTTTATCATTTCACCTTCTTGGTCTCCCTTCATCCTTCTTGGTTGACTCGTCGTACTCAATTACCGCTATGTACATTAGGGTGGCACGAGGATGTATGAAAAAAATTGAATGCCGCAGAACCAAGTTAGAAAAATTCGTAATTCTTCAACGAACTCCTACGCTAAATCTGAATCAAATCTGTTGGAGCATGTTTTAGCACAAATGATTCTAAGTTTGCATGGACTTTACTATGAGAAAATAATACATTTTCATTAAATTCATAACTATGCCGTCTGGTGCCCCTGAAAAATAAATTGTACACACCTAGAAAAAATAGTGTAAATTTACGTCTCCTGACCCTGACATATACGAGCATCAAAAATGACTTAGTTTTACGTTTGATTTTAATTTTACATGACGTTTAATTTCGTAAATCATGTAATTTTACTCCACATACAGCGTTCATTCTGAATGATAGGAAGTGTAATTTTATGTTATTGCGCATGTAAAGTATATGTTTCATGTAAAATTAAATAGAACACGATAATGTTCCGTCATTTCGTAAATTACGGTTTGTTGAATTGTGTCATGTTTGCAATTACGTCAACGATAAAATTCAGATTTTTTTGGTGTGTATGCTACATTCTATAGATTCAGTCAAGTAGAACAACTTCTTCTAAAGACAGTTCATAGCTATGACAACTGGTTCATGAGTTATTGCAAAATTAAACTTTCGTTGCTCTGAAAGTTATAAAAATAGTGCTGTCTCTGGCTACCCGGCGAGTTGAACCTTCAATCAAGTGAACCTTGACGTATTTGTTGTGGTCACTAGTTATGCCGTTGATGTATAGCGGAAATACAGTCCAGATGGTATCATCAGAAACATGGGATCAAAAGGACTTGGGATCGAATTGTAACAGAATTATTTTTATGTATTTTTTGTGCAATAATATACGTTGAGCAAATTAAAATTGAAACGAGACTGAAGCGGGAAAGATTCTTGAAGTTGAGTTGAAGTCAGTTGAAGCTCAACTGATGTTCATTATATTCCTTTGGAGCTGGAACTAGAACTGCTATGGATTGCTCGGTGAACTGAAGGTAGGTCAATTGAGTAGGCTGGGCGATGTCGGTCACTACACGCCAGCAAGAATGTCTCTGGCCATGAAGCACGTTTCGATTTTAACCAAAACTTCAAATCATCTAGGGATTAAGATAACGTTAGAACATAACTTACCTAAAATATACAATAAACGATGTTCACAACACAGCGTTTCGCCGCAAGTTAAATAACACGTCAGGAATAACGGTTATGATCTCCCTTATTACTTTATTTGAAACTAACAATTCTATATAATAACGTTCCCGTTTTACATGCAGCAAAAAAAAATAAGAACCGAACTCATGTCCTTCAGATTGTCTATTTATGATGCTCGCATCTGAACTATAAAACCGCCTATGTTGATAGCTGATATCAGCCAGAGTATCCAGATAAATTCAATTTTCATCAACGATGTAGACACTTAAGCATTGTATAAAGAATAACTTTTGAACCAGAAAACGTAGCCTATTACACACTTCGGGGAAGTTGTGCACGGTACTCGTATCTACCGAAATAAGCATAGCATATATTTTTAGAGTACATAGGAACGTGTCTACGAAATATTAAATAATGTGGATCGTTTATCCATGTTGAATCACATACAAACTTTAAACCATTTGTGCTAAAATAACCTATCAAATCAACATTTTGCATGGTGGAATGAGGCCGCATAGCGATTAGTTTTAGATCGGTTCCACTGAATTCTAAAATTTATGCCACCCTAATGTACATATGAAGATTGTCCTGTGCGAATTCTGTTAGCGTACTTCTATCTGGCGGATTGCGTTGTGCGGATGCAGGTACAAAACGTAAAACAAAATATCGGTAACCATAAAATGTATTGTTAGCTTTAGAATTGCCATTTCGATATACATCATTCTAGAAACCATGGGTAAAAACGCGATATGCAGAAATTCATCATCATAATGATATGATACATTATCATTTTTATCTAATGTAACTCTCCAAACGAAAAGTTTATTGAATAGAAGCTTGCATAGAAACGCCGTTTCGACTTGGTTGCATAATGTATTTAATTTTATTTAATTGTAGGGATCTTACAGTCTAATAAAGTCTAGGAGCCCCGACTGGTCATAAGACGGGCCTGATATTCAATGAATATTCATCCTATACCTCTACATTTCCGCCATCTACTCGTTAATCCTATTGCGAAAATACGGTCATTGTAAAGGTGTTAAAGAACTCATATAAACCGGAAGCCGCCATGTTGGATTGTGAATTGGCTTCAGACATCAATTTCCATCGTCTACTCGACAGCCACATTCCGAAAATACCCCTATTGTTGAGCTTATAGAAAAATTATCTAAACCAAAGGTCGCCATTTTGGTTTTCAAATTCGTTTTCGGCGTCGATTTCCGTCATGTACTCGTCAACTCAATTCCGAAAATACCAATATTGCTGAGGTTATAGAGAATTAATCTGAACTGCAAGTCATTTCCGTTATGTACTCATAAACCCCATTCCGAAACTACTCAGCTTTTATTGGTAATAGTTAACTAAGAATATGTTAAATTGTACTTCATAAGTACTCAAATTTACTCGAATATTATGTAAAAAATAGAGCTCGTAAATAAAGGTTTCAGTGTATCATATTCTTCTTCGCTCTTGTTTCCCTTTCATTCTTGTTTACTCCATTAAGCACTATTTACACCTATCCGATCCAGCGTTGCCAACTTTATTTTCAAAAAAACTGGAACCTCTCTTTAAAAAAGACTGGAAAAAACTGGATGCCCGAAAAACCAAATTTATCCTTGCAAAAGGGAATGTAGTTTAGGGATGCGAAGTATTTTAAAATAAAATGGATCTATTTTTAATAAAACAGGATTCTCAAATATGAAGACAAACATTCAATATGAAAACGTTCAGCTATTAGACAAAATAAGAAAACAATTCTCATATAGCAGCGAATTTCTAGTTTAAGATAGTATAAAAGCGATCGCTACTATTTAAATATAACTTTTAGATCATTTCACATTACAAGTTTTAAGAAATTTGAAATGTTAAACGAAAAAATTGGTACCTTCAAACTAACGCACTATGCCATGTGTAATTACTACTAAAAAAACAATCTTCATTTTAATTAACAATATCTGCTAATCTTGCACTCCATAGCATATCAATTTCTAATGTGTATTGAAATACGACAGGGTGCAGCAAAATATGGTTACTGAAAAACAATTTCCCTTGTTCCCTAGAGAGGTTGTACTCTTCACAATTTCATTTATTTTATTTTATTATTTATTACTAGTTTATATAGTAAACTACTACTGTAAATTACAGCTGAGCCTACAGAACAGTATATGGACATAAAAGATATAACCAACCTATTTCAGCAAAAACCATGCAGTGTCATAGGTGGAAGAATTTGGTCATAGGGAATAACACTCACTCGTCGTCACATTCTTTCAAATTAGCGGGTTATTTATTGACCACTTGGAACTAACCCGGTTTGTCTTTTCGGGATAGATTTTCTTCAACATGAACCAAACATCGTAGTTTAATGCAGTTTTTTTTATGTTGTTATACGTTAAATTCAAATTGTTATCCTGAGGAAGCGCATTTCTTAGAATTCGCTAATAAAAGATACAATTTTACGAAATTCTCCAGTTTTCCATTATTTAGATTATTCAATAACAAGCCATAAGACCGCAATTGTGTGAATGTTTTTAACGAATTTTTTTGCACTCTAATATATCAAAATTTTCAAAAAGCTGGATCTTACCCTTCTTTTCCAAAAATTGCGTAAAACGGCTACATTTCGATTAATTTCCGCAATCATCACTAATAAGTGTCGTTTTGCAGATCTATGAGTAGAAACAGTTGTGCAAACGCCAGAGGATGAACTGGAAGGGCGATATTCTCTTTCGAATTTTTTTTTCAACCGTGTTCCTCGTATTTCGCGACAACATTATATACAATATGTAAAAAGAATATCTGCTCGACTGAGTATAATCGTTTGACAGTCTTTCCTTTGTTGAATTGCTTCTGAGTCACATTTGTGTATTTGTAACGTTACAAGAAACTAAATATTGAACAACCCTATGGCGTATTTTATCTGCCCTAATTCACAGTAAATTTTATTTTCAAGATTTTATAAGGTCAAAAAACAAAGTCAGTGCACCAAACTTACATGAAAAAAACTTAGTTGGTGAACGAAATAAAAAAATTGAGTCACCCTAAGAAACAGTTAATTTTATTTCATATATTTTCCTATGTCAATCAGGAGCGGAACCAGAAAAAAAATTCGGAGGGGGTCCAATATTTCGACTTTAAAATGTTCATTGTACAATATGTAATACCCTCATTTAATTAAAATCAGTTTTGGTAATCGAATCTGGTTTGCAAAGATTTTGAACTTAGAATCAATTTAAAAAAGAAACTTTTTAAAAATTATCAAGATGTTAAAAATTTTCGGGGGGGGGGGAGGTCCGGACCCCCAAGACCCTGGATCCGCCACTGATGTCAATAATATATTAAACTTACCAAAACTACTTGAAACCACCTTTTTCGATCCATTAGAAAGTGGTGATTGTGGTCTACAATCTCTTCTATACCGCGCCACACTGTGGTATGCGGTGTGTCCTGTTCTCATTTCATATTAATTTGATTTCTTAATAAAACACATGAAGGTGAAACTAGAAATACATCTGGTTTGGCATTTCAAATCTTTATTTTGAGTTATTCACAGGTTCAGAGGTAATATACATCGCTTTGTTTGAGCTTCAACAAATTCCTCAGTCGCGTTAGGGAACAACACTTTATATGCGACCGTTTGTGTTCATTTTGGTGTTGTCCCCTAACGCAGTGTTCGCAGCGGTTGCGAAAAAAATTTCCTAAAAACTCGAAAATCTAAGTATACAGTATTGTTCTGTGACTATCGATGATCAAATTTCTAGAACAAATAGATGCTCTAAAGTTCGAGACAGAGCAGGTTTTTTGATAAATACAACTGTAGGTTGGAAAATCAATTTTTTGCGCTGTTGTCCCCTAACGCGACATTTTCACCTCTCAAAAAGAAAGGACAACCTAGAGAACAACGAACTCATAACATTATCGTTGTGTTAGTACTTTTAAAGTATTCAATTAAGTTTTTTGAGCGTACATCGTAGGATTTTTCAAACGACGAGCTGTTAACAGTTGCAAGATGCGTGCAAACGTTGTCCCCTAACGCTGGAATGTGTCATTAGAAATTGATATGCTATGGAGTGCAAGATTAGCAGATATTGTTAATTAAAATGAAGATTGTTTTTTTAGTCTGTTAATTACACATGGCATAGTGCGTTAGTTTGAAGGTACCAATTTTTTCGTTTAACATTTCAAATTTCTTAAAACTTGTAATGTGAAATGATCTAAAAGTTATATTTAAATAGTAGCGATCGCTTTTATACTATCTTAAACTAGAAATTCGCTGCTATATGAGAATTGTTTTCTTATTTTGTCTAATAGCTGAACGTTTTCATATTGAATGTTTGTCTTCATATTTGAGCATCCTGTTTTATTAAAAATAGATCCATTTTATTTTAAAATACTTTGCATCCCTAAACTACATTCCCTTTTGCAAGGATAAATTTGGTTATTCGGGCATCCAGTTTTTTCCAGTCTTTTTTAAAGAGAGGTTCAGGTTTTTTTGAAAATAAAGTTGGTAACGCTGATTGTAATGCAAATAGTGAGGAAATAATTTTGGCGCACACCTCTGGGAAAAAAACTGGATAAAACTGGACAATATTTAAAAAAACTGGACGATTTACACATTTGTCTGTTTGACTGGATCGAGTAAAAAAAACTGGAAGAATCCAGTTTAAACTGGAAGGTTGACATCGCTGATCCGATCCGTTTCAGTGCCGGTTTAGTACCGTGCACGGACACCAATATTCTCTTATACGATTTAAATGTGAGCACTCACACTTGTCTGGCACGGCACCATTCCGGACAAGTGTAAATACTTACATTTGGATTGTATGAAAGAATATTGGCTGCCGTGCACAGTACTGAACCGTCACGTTAGTAAAACCGAAACGTTTGTGGAACACATACAAAAATAGTTCTTTAGTAAAAGTTATGATACATTGGAATAAATAAAATAAAACTGAACACGCAGCATTTGACAGTTCATCTCCATCGGTGGGTGCGTAACGCAGGGTTTGCATGATTAACTTGAAAATATATCCGACCAGCTTGCTAGTTTGTATTTATCGAAGCAATAGGGTACTTTTTGTCATGTTTCTATTATTACCCTATTAATTTGAAGCCGTTGATTTGAGCGGTGTCTGCGCATTGGTCAAATAGAATAGCGACAATTGAGTTAAGATATATGCCGTTTATAAATTTTTCCGATACGTTAAAGATACGTAATAGAACTTTTTTCCACTTTTTCGTACACAAATAAACAAAAAATATTATTTTATAAAATGGAATTATAACGACAACACCTTCCATTGAACTATCTTGATCCCTATCCTTTTGCAGGGATAACAGTCAAAAATGCTCACCCATGCGGCTAAATTCACTGTCATGGAAGACGGATAGTGTCAAATGAGGACGTATTTACATATTTTAGAAAATCAATTAAAAATCATACTGAAGTTTTAAAGGTTGAAAATATATACTGTTGTATTTAGAAAGACAAACTCTATCGGTTTATGAAATAAAAAGAGAATTTTATTCTTCATTTAATGACCTAATTAGGGCACTCTATTCGAGTTTTCTTTGCGCTCAAATACAATCATTTCACTTTTTTCAGGGTATTTGTGTTATTTTATTGATTCTTAACAAGGAAACAAATATGTTGATGTAAATTTATACGCATTCAATCGATTTTCGGCCGAGTAACAGTGAGGCATCCTCCCTACAATGGTGAAAATGGGCGCTTTGCCCTATGTACAACAAACATCAACAGGGATGTGTGGAATATAATTTGGGCATACCATTGCAGAACTTGACCATCTATTTCTATAGATTTCGCAGGGCTGCGAATCGATTCTAAATGTGTTCTTAGTGCACTGGCAGATTGCAGTGTTTGTGCTACGATCCTACTATCCATTTCCTGCCACAAACACACTGCGAGTGGCTTATGGAGCAATATTCGCTTATTGTGAAAAAAATCCAAAACGTGAAACGTAATTCTATACCACCTGATACCTTCGAGACTTAAATTGTAGCCCTGAGTATATGCGCCCTTTATTTGCATCCGCTTCTTCAAAGCTGGTGCAACTGATTAAATCCCTTTTCCATTCCTTTTTACTATTATTTATTCATTAACGATGTCCCTTTTGCCCGTCCCTAATGGCTATTCAACCGTGGTATCCCATTTTTTTTCTCCCGACTAATTGCAATTTCCCCCAATCGCCACGAACCCTTTATTATCGATTTCCGCACGTATATACTATACCTATCGTAAACCATCATTCAATCTTATCATTCGTGCATTTCCAGATTCCTTTCAAATTCCCCGTGGACACCCGGCTGCTGCCCCCGCTGTACATCATCACGCCCACATATCGCCGGCCGGAGCAACTGGCGGAAATCACCCGGCTCGGCTACACCCTCAAGCACGTCCCGAATCTGTTCTGGCTGATTGTGGAGGACGCTGAAAGCCGGACCGATGCCGTGACAAGACTGCTGAAGCAAATCAACGTGCCATTCATTCATCTCACAGGTAGGTCCAGCACATGCCACCCGATAAAGCGTAAAAGGTTGACGGCCGAATGTGCGTGTTATTTTGCGTACACCGTTGCACGTTATCACTTCTAAAATCGACCTTCCAACGGAGACCTTCTTTACCAAGTTTTTGGTGCTGTTCGATGGAAGGATAAGAAATCGAAACGAATCTTATTACCGCATCCTTTGAATTATGTGTTTCTGGGAATGGCTTTGAACATTTTCGTGGAAAACTTCTTACCGCACCTCAACGATTTCCATCTCGGAAGCAATACCATTCGGACCAGCCAGTTACCATGTACTTTGTCTTGGCAGAGTTAATCTTCCTTATAGGCGGTTTTCAGGATGGTTTTGCCTCAATGTTATTACACTCGAGTTTGTGGTCCTTCTTGTGGATATGGTATATGCGGCTATTCAACCAATCTGAATTCATTTCTTTTTCCATCAAGAACATCCCGATCACGCAGCAGATCTATTTCTTTGTCCTACTATTTAGGGTTTCCTTCCAGCTGACAGCCAGGCCTGCACTCTATGTTAACAGATTCTCGTCCCGACCATTGACCACAAATGGTTCCGGCATGCTCCTCATTGTTTTGTACCTATTCGTTTTATCAGCGTTTCTCAAACTGGCGCTTCACGCACAACATCATTCCCTGACATGTAGCCGCTACAAGCATTCCGCTTCTAGCCTGTTTTTCCTCGTCTGTCGCAGTCAACGTCGAACCAGTCATTTTACTAATGGGGTACACTTACTAAACGCCTCTTGGACCTGCAGCCATGCTGTGTTCAGGTTGTCCTTAGTTCTTCGATACGATCATCGAGCTTCTGAACGTATTCCTCGGCCCTCAGCCGACAGTCACTGCATGTCCAGTCGCTTAATAGCAACTCGGAATTTTTATTGACCTGTACTACGCCATCAAACTTCCATCTCCACAGCGCAGAACGGCTTTCCGTTAACCACTTCTTTCAGCATATATCTTTATTTATATTTTTCGAAATTGTTCGTTCAAGATACCCTTACCAGGGCTGCGATACTTGGTATCGTGATGGGGCTGACCTGTTGGATATAGCTAACGATGCACCAGATTTCTCCCTCAGCCAGCCGTACCGCAGCCGATGATGTTTCTTGTCGTTCCTAACATTGAGAACAGGGGTGACATTGCGCATCTCGAAACGAAAGGTTTTTTGTATACAAGCTTGTATGAAAAAGTCGATTCGAATTGGTTGCATAATGTGGCCCCAGGGTTTCCTTGGCAGTATACGAAAAAAAAAATCTCACTGGAGTTGTTTACCCGGGCTTCACTAAGATTACTCGCACTCTGGTACCGCGGGGCAATAGGGGATAGAAGCTCTATATCAGAGTTGAAAAATTATATAGTGGGGCTTCATGTGCAATCAAAAACTATATTTTTAAACACATACCAAAAGTTTGTGATTCAACTAAAATGCTGAGTTATCTGTATTTGTTTTTGTTGTGGCAGATGTATTTTCTTGTAAGATATTCCGTACAACGCAATTTGATTACAGTATTGAAACTTGGAAGCCAGATTGGTTGGTAAAGCTGTATTATTGTGTAGCATAAGGACAAACTACGTCGCCATTCACCTCTGATACAGAACTATCCCTTACCTTCTCGCGGTATCTATAGGTAGCGGTATCAGTACGAGTGGCTTTTTGCTGTTTTGGTTTTGATCCGGGGCTGGGTCTGCTTCTGGCTTCAACCGCTAACACTTCATGCATTTTGACAGCGATTTCGGTTGGAGCCTGGCTCAGTATCGCTTCAAGCAGGAGCTGCATTACTTTAAATCTGTGTATCGCATCCTGACAGGGAAGAGGAACAATCGACGCGCCCGTTGGACTGTTAATGTATCCGTCATACAAAGCAGAGCTTTCGGTACAATTAATGCTCATTTTGGGCCGCTCAAAATTATTTCATATTATCTTCACAAATAAAACCGGCTTTTCTGTTAAAGCTACGGTTGGTTTACTACCCTCGTTAAACTTTTTCGAGACTATTTCATTCTCTTCTTTGGCTAGTTTTCCTTCTGCAAAAATATTTGAAAAAAATTGACTGAGTATGCTTAAAGATATTTTCTCGCTATTGAACGTGAAGTTCAAGCTTAACGAAAACTAAAAATCTGGAAATTATCGTTGAAGTGTAAATAGTAAGCAACACTCCCGATGGTCGACTGTTCAGAGTTTAAGTTGATCGTTTAAAATTATCAGGAATTGATCGCGAGCGACTTTCCTACATATTGCTATGCTCATATTGTCTACCAAGCCATACATCCCGATTTTTTTCCTTTTCCTACTAAAACTTTCCCGTGATGCTCGTAGAGATGCAAAGGGTAGTCTCGGACTCTATCAACAGCGAGTGTCGAACTAACATTCCTTTCCCTCCTCAGTTGAACAGCATTGGCAACGGCCGGCGTCATTATTGACCATTTTAATAAAATTTTGGGTTAATGAAACACGCACAGTGAGAATGATTTGGTCCTTTATGCATTTTCACTCAATCGGTCAATCACGAAGTGCTACTACGGGTAGTCTACCTAAGCTAAGCGAAGTACTGAAACTCGGAAGCCGGATTGTTGTAACTAAACGGTGAGGTTGGAGCATAAACCGAAAATTGGCAGTCAAACGCATAGCGTGTGATGATCGAACTCAAACTACTGCAAAAACATGCATATAATGCAATTCCTTCCTTTCGTCCGTCCTATCCGTCCTTCCTATCCACCCTTCCTATCCGTCTTTCCTATCCGTCTTTCCTATCCGTCCTTCCTATCCGTCCTTCCTATCCGTCCTTCCTATCCGTCCTTCCTATCTGTCCTTCCTATCCGTCCTTCCTATCCGTCCTTCCTATCCGTTCTTCCAATCCGTCCTTCCTATCCCTCCTTCCTATCCGTCTTTCCTATCCGTCCTTCCTATCCGTCCTTGCTATCCGTCTTTCCTATCCGTCCTTCCTATCCGTACTTTCCGTCCCTTCCGACCCTCCGTCCTTCCACACACTTCAAATGTGTTCTGAAATGATATTGCATAGTAGACAACTGAGCCCAAGTACCTAATCGTAATTATTTCCGATTCCAAAAACCTCGAGTGTATCCCTGATACTCGGACACATCTATCAAACCATTATCGCCTTGATTAATCATGTCACTTTGTCCGAGAACCATGGGTGGTCAAAGGCGGCGACAAAGAATTTGGGACCACCTTGTAGGCATGATCGCTCTGTAGTTCCAACAATTCAGCTTATCACCGTTACAGATAACAGACGTTTAGGCTAGAACAAAATTTCTTCAAAAACCTGTGTAAACTTTCAAATTGATAAACGTTGGAAATCCGTGTTTCACTGTTGCCATCTGCGCAACTGTTTGCTACACTCGTTTGACAGCTGCACTCTAACTGCATTGTATCGATCACTGCGCCATCTACAAACGTTTGCCGTTATCTGTGCCGTTACTCTATTATAGATGCAACGCACTACTCCCTCCATCCAATCCTCTGGCAAGGGCTCCTCCTCCTATATCCACTCAGTGGAATGCTTTATCCAGTGCCTCTCCTAAACTGCTCACATGGCATTTGATCATTGCCAGCAGGTTTGTTATTCCGCAACCTTCATATCTTCTTGGTGACAGATTCGTAGCACCGGGTCTACCTGAGATTCAGTAGACCCGGTGCTAAGAATCTGTCACCAGTCGGTGGCACACTTCCCCAGGTTGAGTCTTCCGCTACTCTCATCGTCTACTGCTTCGCCAATTAGACGTTCGTCATAATACTTCTTCAACCTACCGATCACCTCAAATCGTTCGTGAAAAGGTTCCCTCAAGCGTCTCTGCAATCTGCTAACGGTACATAGTCTTGCGAACGATTTACCCTTTTGTAGAACATTCCTGTGTACAGCTACAGCTGTTTCATCGTCCAATTATCAGGATCTTATTGTAGGTGCTTTTTTCGTCGGAATACAGTATTTTATCTGTTCCGTGCTTGTTTTTAACGTTCAAAAGCCTGGCCTGTACTGTGCCGGCAATGTGTGGGACTCACTCTCGTGCCTAACCACGCGTGGTAGTACTATAAACACTTCTTACTATTCTTCCACCCTTTTCCCTCTTGGAACCACAATCAAAGTATTACTTCGCGGGGGTGGCACATTGTGATTTCATCGCACCTCTTTCTTTTGCTCACGAGTTCTCCAAAGTTTACACGGAGCCTCGCTTGATTCATGAAATGGCATGCCATTTGAACCATTTAGCTCCCGACTTTCCTCTTGCTTTCCGCCATTTTCTCCATCCATTACGCCATTTAGATCATCTGCGAGCTTGAGTCAATCAGCTCCGAACTCCACTCGGATATTCCCCAGCGGCAAAATTCGCAAGCCTCTGTTTCCGTGAGCCAATTAGTTCTCATCTCAGAGAGCCAGTTAGCCCTTAATTTCATGAGCCATCTAGCTACCGTTTACGTGAGCTACACAGCTCTCAGCTTTATCGCGATCTACACGGATAGTCCTCGGCGGTTAAGTCACTCTACTCCGACTGAGAGTTCCTCAGCGGCAGAATTTCTTCCGATGTCTATATCCGTTTCCTGAAGCCATTTTGTCCCAACTTTTTCAAAATCTACTCGGATATTGCTCGGTGGTGAAAGTACCCTAGTTCGACCAAGAGTTCTCTGACGGCGGAATTTCTCTCGGTACCGATATGTGTCGCGGCATACTTGGATAATCTCTACTTCGGCTGTGAATTCATCGACGGTTGATTTCTCCCAATACCGATGTCCGTTTCGTGAGCCATTTAGCTCCCAGCTTTCTCACGATACACCCGGATTGTCCCCGCTTTTGTATCCACCCTACTCCGACTGTGAATTTTTAGGCGGTGGATATCTCACGATACTCGTTTCTGTGAGCCATTTAGCTCCCAGCATTGGCGTGATCTATTCGTAGTAGTCCCGGTGGTAGACCTAGCCTGCTTAACGAATCAACTGCTAGGTGTCGAGGTCTATCCAGCAATTCCGTGTGGTTGTTCGACACGACTTATTCGATCTAGTCCCGGCGGTAGGGTGTCGACGTCAGTCTGGTGATTTCAGGTGGCGTCCGGTACACTGGCGTCTCGACGACGCACAGCCGGTGCATCGATGCGAACTACTCGAGCTAATCCCAGACGGTGGCTCTGCTGTATTCACGCCTATTATGCATTCTTTTGCTTAACTTATTGTTGACATTCGCCGTTAAACCAGTTATTTCGTTGATTCGAACCTCTCGTACCTACTGCGGTTTTAGCAGTGCAACATATGTCAGTTCAAATGTTGCTTCAGCTATCGTCAGGAGTAGCCGTTAATGGCACTGACTGCATATCTTGTGCCCTTATTCCTCGGCAGCACGATTGTATCGTAGCTGAAACCTGTACTCGACAAGCGACAGACCGCTATTAGGTGTAACCGAGGGTCTGCGTCAAAGAGAAGAATAGTATAACCGCATAAAAATACGAAGAGTCGCAGATTTGACAACCACAAAACAGATTCAAGATAATCTGCATAAGATGTATGCATGTGTGTACAATAATATTATTGATGGCAAACACCTTGAGAACCTCAAAAAGGCTGAAAAAAATAGTGTCTATATTCAAAACTTTGTTTGAATTCATTTCGTTTTTAATAATCTCTTTGTTTGGGAAGTGAAGCAGTATTTACGCAATGTCGATCTTGCCAATCGGAAAACTAAAACTCACGCTTCACGCATGCCTATACCTTAACTGGTATTATCTTGGGTTTTCATGTCATTTGCAGTTTGACAAGATCAAAATTGACAAGACCATAATTTGATGTTGGAACGGTCTATCCCTGAGAATGATCATAGGAAGGGCACTCGCTCGGCTGTAACCCGTCAGGGTAGTAATTTAGCACTGGGTGGAAAAATATCTATTATTTATTACTCTCTCCGTAGAGTGTATTTTTCATACAACATAACTCACAGCTAAATCCTTCAATAGTACCGGTTTGCAGTCCAGGCGTTTCAGCAAGGAGTGTTTTCAATACCAAGGAACTGAGATACCGATCTCACTGTTCTCAGTCGAAGGAGCCTCGCTTTCCTTCACAGTTAATCGCCAAGGAGAACAAATCAGGAGGTTCCCCCTGGAAGACCGTTTACGGCGAGTACACGATCCAGCGTTATTACGCCACCGTCGCTAGAGGGGTTCCAACAAATGAGCCTTGTTCACCTCCCTAGCCAACCGGCAAGAACCACTGCCGATGCAGCCAACAAAAATACAACCGAAGAAGAACGCGGTCTGTGTTGTTCCGCGGCCGGTCAGAAGATAGCGTCGATAGCTCGTTGGATTCGCTGACAGATTGCAAGTCGATGCTATTTACATGGATTTATCTGCGGCCATCGACAAAATCAACCATGATATCGCAATAGCGAAGCTGGACAAACTCGGCACTGGTTTCGTTCCTACCTCGATGGAAGACAATTTCAAATCAGCATTAAAAACTGTCTATCTGCACCATTCTTCGCTTCATCCCGCATCCCACAAAGAAGCTATATCGGTTCAGTAATATCCTTCCGCTACTTTAATGACGACATATCACATTACAAGGACCCCGCCTTTCTTCCCCCGACGTTAGGAAACATTTTTAACAAATACGGGATAAAACTGATACCAAGTTTCTTCAGAGGGAACTAGAGAGCTTTAGTACGTGGTTTCAGGGTATACACTGACTTGAATCGCTTTATTGCGCATTGGTCTGCTCAACGTTAGAATATTGTTATGCTGTTCGGAATCCGTACTACCAGAACGGAATTGACAGAATCGAGACTGTCCAACGCCGGTTCATACGCTTCGCCCTTCGACTTCTTCCACGGCGAAACAGATTCCACTCTGCCAGAGTGGATTGCTCTACAATTCTAACACGCCTGAATCTTCAAGCCGCATTCGAACATTGCATACTAACTCTCTTCTGCGAATGTCTTCTTCTTCTGAATCGGTTTTACGAAGATCAGGTTTCTCGGGGTCGTTTATAATTAGCCGGGTAAGTGAGTGACAACTCGGCGATTAGCTGCCCGTTTTCCGGCGACCCGACACCACAACTTTTCCCGAACCATGGGTCAGCACTTTCGCCGGAATATTGTTTGGCGCACTCATACGCGAACTGGAATATGTCCTACAGTAAAACTTTATAACGATCGGGGCACAAAATCCAACGTCGTTCTCTTCTTGTGGTTCGCAACTTTCTGCTCTATCACTCGATGGCCGCCTTCCTCATGAACAAAAAACATCCCCGATGCGCAACATAGTCAGCACACTTATTCCCAGTTAAACTCATTCCGGAACCGGTTCAGATTTCTGAATGGAGTCATTATGGATTCCAAATCAAATGCAAGAACCGATTCCGACTCAGGATCGGTTATTACATTTGATTTGGAATCCATACTGACTCCATTCAGGATTCCGAATCAAATTCCGAATGGTTTGACCGGGTTGCAGCAAAAGGAGACCGGTGGCCTACATATGCCCCATGTTATTTATACATAAATGTCAAACAAAAATTACTACATCTATCCGCACAAACAAAACCGTCCACAAACACTAAAATGGACAAAAACCGCGGCGAGCATAGTGTTGCGTAGACAAATACACTCTACGGAGTGTATACACAAAACAGGTATATTTCCACCCAGTGCTAAATTGTTGCGCTGACGGGTTACAAATTGTACCGATTTTTGAAATGTTCAGAACTACTCAAACACATAAGAAGTCAAAGCTAATTTCACAACACCACTAATTTACTCTTTTCAGCTCCAATGCCGGCCAAATATCGCAAAATGAAGGTTAAACCACGCGGCGTGTCGAACCGAAACCGAGGACTCAAGTGGATACGAGCAAACGCTACCGAAGGTGTTCTCTACTTCGCCGATGACGATAACACGTACAATTTGGAGATCTTTGAACAGGTTCCGACGTCTACTGACATGTGCAAAACATAGCCATATACGAATAACAAAATTTGAATCATTTCAGATGCGTCACATCCGCAAAGTAGGCATGTGGCCCGTCGGACTCATCTCGAAGTACGGCGTTAGCAGTCCAATCGTTGTCAACGGCACGATCACCGGTTTCTACGACGGCTGGATCGGAGGCCGAAAGTACCCGATCGATATGGCTGGATTCGCGGTCAGCGTCAAGTTTCTGCTCTCGCGACCCAAAGCGGAAATGCCGTTCAAAGCCGGTTACGAAGAGGATGGCTTCCTGCGGAGCTTGGATCCACTGGATTTGAAGGAAATCGATCTGCTGGCGTACAACTGTACGGAGGTGCGTTGCAACTTTCCGGGATCGAGTTTCATATCGAATAGTTGTACAAGTCTGATTTTCTCTTGCAGATACTCACATGGCACACGCAGTCGAAGAAAAATCCTTCGGCATTACCACTAAATTTGACGAAACACGGATCAACCAATCTGGTGAAACTGACCCGAACGCTAGTATAGACATATTGATTAGGCTAGGAAAATGTAAGAATTGCAAGGGAAAGACGAACTCAGCAAGTGTTTGCAGGAAACAATCCTGTCATCAAGTGAAAAAGGGAATTTGCAATAGTGGAATGCCATAATGAAACACAGGAATTAATCCCAATGATATGGAACGGAGAGAGGAATACTTTATCATAGGTGCTATATTTAAATTTTACCCTTAAATATGATAAGAATATCTTTATTCACGATTATTCATTTCAAGCCAATAATTTTCCGGCTCCAAAGTAGATATCTAATCGTTCACAAAAGCAAATTCAAGGGGTACTTAAAATTAAGCGATGATATAAAAATGAGAAAAAGCATTGAGATTGGTTTCAAACAATTCGAGATCCCCCAGCAGTGAAGACATTCAAACGAAACGAACAAGTTATATTGTATTATATGAATCTTTAGATAGGCATTATACCAAAAATACTAAAAATCAAATTATAATTTAAGCATCTTTCTTCCATTGCAGACATTTAGTCGTGTGAATTGAACTGACCGATCACTTCTTGATTGAAACGTTCCTCTCTTGTTGTACATACATATGTTCCTTACGCATTGTTTGTTAGATAAATCGATTTAAACACACTAGTCGAGTAAATTCGGCTGTTTGTCTTATAACACAAACGAAACAAAAAAAATCTTTTAGCACTACTACTGACTTTTTTAACGTTGACATCTTGTTAGCCATGTAAATACTTTTGTGGACAAGCGAATCTCTTCTTTCATATCTATACAAGATCCTTTTTCGATTTAGTGTAGCTACTCCAAAGAATTAAACCAAACATATTGTCCAGAATCTCTGCAGCAAGAGGCAAATATCATTATAAGTTATCATGCACCCAGTGCGAGAATAAGTTACGACGATGACAAGAGCAATCTCAAATAGGAAAGGGAAAAAAACAATGCTCATATGTATTTCTTATCATAGCTAGTAATGTCCAGCTCTAGTGTTGAGCAGATAAAAAAAGAGGCGCCTAAGCGCTGAACGAATGTAATCAAGATGAACCTAAAACGAGCTTTTCCGAGGGAGAAACTGTACCAGTACTACAACATACCAGTCGCTATTTCCATGTACACTATCGCCTTCCACTATAGGTTAATAGTTAGTTCATTACTCTAACCAGCTATACTAGCTATTTGACTTCGAGAGGCAAATAAAAAGTTCTACCGTTTCGGTTGTTTTTTTTCTATTTGGATACTTCTTTGATTGTGATTCTAAAACTGAAAACCTTTACATGAATAAAGATATCAATAAATGATATTGGGACAATTTGAGTATGATGGTTTATTTCTTACTGGTAATTTTGGGATTAGGATTTTTACAGATGCGCGTCCGTGGTTCCCTGTACAACCAGCCATGCTTCTTATGGCATATTCGTTTTTGACACTGCACTACACCGGTGTAGTCGGTGCTACACTCATTCAAACTTGGGTGTAATCAGTCTATCTCTTTCTTTGCACTACACCGGTGTAGCACCAAGAAAAAACGAAAACGCCATTAGATTATCAATCAGCTTATTGATACGGTTCTAGCGTGCATGCTCTTTAATTCATCTGTCTCTTTTCGCCCCATTCTCTGATGACATACATACATGCAAACATGTTGAAATTGATGTTTTCGGTTAAATTTAAGTAGTATATTACTCGTTGTGTTGTTGCTTGGTTCAGTTGAAACTCTGGGAAATAAAATCTACAGTTTTTAGCTACGGGGTTGAAATAATGACTATTTTATATAGTGAAACATTTGAAACGAATAGCTGATGCTAGTAATTTGACTGGCTCACACATAGTATTTCAAACTTCATGATGGTTATGGCAGAGGTTCAAAAGCTTTCGATTTTGATAGAGCTTTTATGGCAAAATCAACTGCACTCTCATCTAAAACAACAACAAAATGAAACAGTAGCTTTATAGTATTGAAGTAATTCGAATCCTGGCAGATAATGGATAAAGTTGGCATATTAACCACTACGTGTACGCAGCTTTGTATAACGCCGGGCTTATTTTTTCACAAATTTGGTAAACAGAAACCTTCGTACTGAGATACACTAGGCAAAGAAATTGTGAGTTCAAATGCAATTTTTTTACATTTCTTACAAAAGAAATGTGTAGGATTCACTCAATATTTGTAAACTTTTCCAAGACCCGAAGGGCCGAGTCTCATATACTGATCGACTCAGCTCGACAAATTGGAACAATGTCTTATTATGTGTGTGAGTGGGTAATACCCACTGGGTATGTACACTAAATGTTATGTAATTATCTCATCAACGGCTGAACCGATCTTAACAGTTATGAGTCCAACAAAAAAAACACCTTTAACAGGCCAACGAGGGTACCCGGTACCCACAAATTGAAATGCTCATAACTATGGCTTCCTTTAACGGATTCGGACACTTTTAGATGTTTTGGATTCAGGAACTCGTCCACTTTTTGATTCTGTACAATAGAACCGGAATAATGGACCTGGTTTTTGGTAATTCGGATTTTCTGGAGTAATGTTCCAGTACTAGGATATGATTTGTAAATTTCAATAATGTCCTAGCAATATGATTATCAAAACTCTTCAAATTGTCTCGGAAGTCTGTTTTTATTGTTACGGCACCCTATGGCAATTTGAAAAAAGAAATTGGAATGGAATGGCCACACACGGCCCCACGAGAACCTGCTCCGGAATGTCCGTTCCGGGGTCAAATCACGAAATGGTTTTAAAACCACGAGATACTGATGCAATTCCAAAAATTTTGATACCCATATTGCTAGTATTCCATTGAAGTTCGCAAATAGTACCCCTGCACAGGAACCTGCTTCCGGAAACCCGGATTCCCGGGAACCGAATAAAGTAACTTGATTCATTTTTACCGAGTCCAAAAGTGGATGAGTTCCTGAATCCAAAACGGCCAAAAGTATCGAAATCGGTTGGATATTACCTTAGTTATGAACATTTTAGTTTTGTGGGTACCCGGGTACCCACGTCGGCCTGTTACGTAGTAAAAAAAATTCAGGAGCCCCTCCTCACTCCCACCCTTACTATATCAACGATATTATTAACCCAAAAGCTTGACTTAGTGAAGTTATAAAATGTCACAAAGTTTCAATTTTCAGCTATGGATAAAACATAGGAATTTCATTAATTGAAACTTAAAAAGGTACCCGGGTACCGCGTCGGACATACAACGGTTAACAAAACTAGTCTCAAAAGAAAGGCCCAACGTGATAATTTAACAATGTTATTTTTGACTTCGGATATGCTGTTTACTTTCTGAGATGTGGGTCCTTTTTAGAGATGGGCGGGTATGGAATTTTTCATACCCGAACCCGACCCGTACCCGAATATTATTTTTGGGATCATCCATAAATGACGTAGCATTATATGGGGGAGGAGAAGTTTTGTATTTTGTGATGATGTGTGACGACAGGGGGGTAGGGGGTCATGTCATGCTACATAGCTGTTTTAAAGGGGAATAACTAACATCGTTTATATATTTTTTTTAATTTTACGGGGACAAGGGGGGAGCGTTACTGCTACGTAACTACCAGGGGGTATTTAGAGGTTTGTGACGAAATGCTACGATGGGGGAGGGGAGTTTTAAAAATCACTCAAAAAATGCTACGTCATTTATGGATCGTCCCTTTTGTAAGCTTACCTGAACCCGACCCGTACTCGGATTTTATAAAAATACAAAACCCGAACCAGACCCGAACCCGGCTTTGTAAAAAAATCCGAACCCGACGCGTACCCGACCCGAACCCTACCCGTACCCAAATTAAAATAAATTAAATTTGACCTATTTGATTCGAAAGAGTAGGGGAGCCCGGTACTGGTTGGCGGAATTTTCATTTTTAATCACTTTTAGTTGAGTAGATTGTGCGCTATTGAAAAATATTATCTTTCACGAATTCTATTACGCTTATCAATAAATTTTGTAGTATCGCCAAACATTTTTGTCAATAAAGCCATAAAAAATCTACAATCTTTGGTGTTTGGTGGTTAATTTATACTATTTTCCTTGAATAGATCGATAGAAGTCATACACTACATATCTTTCCCATGCACTTGTTTTTCTTTTTGAATTGTGGAAAGATGAAGAAAATTCACAATATTAAAACTTCAAAAATGCTCGAGAAATTCCACAAAAAGCGATAAATGTTTCCCTGTTTTATAGTACAGCTAAATTTTTCAAACGAAACTTTCTAAATGATGAACTTCTAGTTCAAAATCTATGGATAGTCCCGTTCATTCGATACACGCTCACCTATAGGACGAATGGTCAAAATGGAAAATTATGCTTGCTTTAGAATTTTTCTAAGAGAATAAGAAATCATTTTTTAATTTTTGCGGGAAAAGGTCATCCAAACACTCAAAACGGGTAAGTGCGCAATTTTTTGAAAAAACCCGACCCAACCCGTACCCGGAATAAACATTTTTTAATGCACCCGACCCGACCCGTACCCGGTGATAACAAAACCCGAACCCTCCCCGGGCTCGGGTCGGGTATCGGGTAAAAATACCCGTACCCGCCCATATCAAGTCCTTTTGTCGAAACACCACATATTTTAAGCGAATAATTTTGCACGAGGGTAAAGCTGAGCTCATTTGTTCACATACTGATATTCTAACTCACGCTCAACCAACAAGTTTCATAATTTTTTTGAATACTATCGCGCATCAGTTAATATTATAACAGCATTCAGAAATTCCCCTTGGTTCCAATCTCCAAATAAATACATCCAAATTAGTAAAAGACTGTTGTTTATTGTTAATAATAATTTTGGGTAACATTATTTATAGTTACTTAGGGACGATTCGTCTAAATACTTACATTTAAAACTCACTTAATTTATATCGTTATTTCATTAGTGCAGAACACTTGACCTCACGTCATCTTCACTAGTTGCTTGATTCGTTGCTCTGAGCCTGCGCCGCAAGATTCCACTCGGCCAGTGCCCGATCCCACAACCAGAGGAAGTTGATTGGCGGCAAATTTAATTTGTCCATCAGTAATCCCGCATGTCCCAAAGTAGCCGCTAGCCTAGCCTTCAGGTAGAAATTCTTTTGTCGCGCATCCAAGGCTTGCTTATCCAACAGGGCGTGCATAACTCGCATCTTGGCGCGACTTTCACGAGCTGCTAAGGTGTTTTTTTCACGTATCATACGCTCTTTTGGGGTGCGGTGTTCAGTTGGACCGAATGACCGAGCCATGTTGCTGCTGTATTTTACCGGAATAACCAGTTCAGTTATGGCGGTCGTCGATAGTTGCGACATTCTGGCTGGAATACGATCGATCTTTTTCTTGACTAGCCTTGTACAGGTTGCATCGAGAATATGAGATGAAGTACTTGAAACGCCGTCGGAAGTAACAGTTGCTGGAGATCGATCCTCAAAGCCTTGAACCGGTGCTGGTGGATCCACGCTTGCTGCCGGATTTGGATTCTTCACTTGTGGAACATGCTGCTTAACAGTTGACTGCTCTTCTCCTTTCCAGAATGGTCCCTGGATGAGTTTCTTGATGACATTATGAAGATGCTGTCTTTTGTGCGCTCGGTCTTGTTTGGTGATGGTTTTTCTGCAGGATAATTTCGGTGCACTGTCCTTACAAACGGTTTGTGTCATCTTGGAATTGAATAATAAGCACTTTTTACGAAGTTTACACTTGAACGACTGTACTGATTGTGATTGATCACTTGGGTGCTGCAATGATGTTTTATACAAAGGATATAGGTATGACAACGCCGTTCTTTCGGCGGTACCTGTAGTAAGTGCATGCGAAATTAGCCATGAGTATTGTTAGTATAGGTAAACAATTGTACCTATCGTTTTCATAATGTTTTGTCGCAAATTGATGTGGGCTGCACCAAACTATTTAAACGGGCGGTTTACAACAAAAGAAATAATAAGATTTGTATGGATATGATCAAAACATATGACTATTATTTTGGGTAGAAGTATCGAGTTAAAACCGTATATACTGAGGCACAGTGAAATCGATCCAACGTTTAATTTTGCTTTGTGTAATTTAAAATTCGAATTCGTTGACACATTCACTGCCCCTAACTGCAAAAGAATTCCATGTTGTATAATTTTCAGATACTATTGCCTATAAGCGTCAACATAATATTATTAATTGTTGTATATAGCTCAAAGGACTAATGAGTAGAATGATAAAAACGATTGTCCCAAAAATCAAATGTACAAAATTAACCTTCCATCACTCGCGTTAGTGCACTGAGTGCACGCACGGTGTGTGTTTTTAAACAACATTATGCAAAAGAATTCAGTATCTCTGTGGCTTTAGGATATGAAAGAATGGACTTTCTTCTTTCATTTGCAATCAACGTAGAAATAGGGTCAAGACTTGATTTTGGCCCCATTAGGGAGGGTGCCGCACTATTCTATTAATTACGTGGCCTGCAATCGATGAAATGCGCACAAATTGGTATCAGTATCCTTGCTTCCTTCCCAAGAACCAATATTATAACAAAAATGTTCTGATAATGATGAAATACTTCTGTTTGAGCGCAACGAAAACACGAATCGAATTCTCCAATTATCGCACTACTATTTGAGCCTATTCGTTGAACGAAGATGACACATGCTGCTCTAACTGACGTCTGCAAATAGGTATCCTTCTACTCTATCAGTTTCTTCGTGTAAATTTCATTTGTCATAAACTTCAACATTTATATTTGAACAAACTCGATTTTTCACGCCATTGCAGCATAAACTCCAATCCTTTAGCAATTTTAAGTGTAGTTTTATTAAAGGGCAAATGGAAAATCCTTGAATTTTTACTGTGGTTTGAAACTTAAAACTTCGCTAGGCTGTTCGCAATGATTTAATGTAAATTTGTTTCAAAATGACAAGCCGTCGAATAATTTGGATCTGTCAAAATACAACTAGAACACGGTGTTCCCAATGCGATGATTTAGCCAATTGTTCTTAATGTTGTTTGTTTGATTTTGTTATTGTTTGTGTATTATGTGACACATGTTGTTTTTTTTGCTGTCAGTTGTGACACATACCAATCAAAAAAATTTAGAACAGTGTTCTACTCGTGTTCCAAAAAATTAAAAACAGAATAGTTGAGCTGTAGAATACATCAGCGTTGTGAACAGCCTTATATATCAAATCTCTTCAAAGCAAAGTGTAGATTATTTACACTGCAAATATCTGCATCTATTTTCAAAGAGATTTCACACATAAGTTTCAAGTTTCAAGCCACACTGAGAATTCAAAAACTTTCCCTTTGTCCTTTAATAGAATTAAACTTATAATTTAAGTGTACCGCGCAATGATATGATAGACTCTCATCACATTTAAATTTTAAGTGTCGGGGTATTAAATCAAAAATGTTTTGCCCATGGAATCCATAGTTTTGACAAATGCGGCAACATTAAGTATTATTACAACCTAAGAGCAGATCACTTGTGATGCATTTTTAAAAATCAGCTAAATTTATGTGGAAGCCAGCAACGCACGCTTGTTGCTAGGCACTGACGCGCTTGTTTACATCGAGGTTTGCATTGAGAAAATAAAGGAATTCGAAGTGAAAATTCAAACGCACGAATAAGAGTTTTCGGACATTTTGCTTCGGTAATCTGCACATTGGCAAAAAATTTGAAATTTAGTTAGTAAACGATTAAAGTTTCGCGGGTGTTTTTTCAGTGGTGTGTGATTAAAGTGCATTTGAAAAAGTGTTCTGAAAATGAGAAGAAGAAAAATAAAAGCGTTTCTATAAGAAAGCCCAAGTAAAGAGGGGTGATATTTTCGCACAAAATAAGAGCTATACTGCCGTGATACGCATAACAGTCCCGCCTGCATAGGAAACCCATAGCAAATGGGACTGTTATGCGGATCACGGCAGTATAGCTAGAATTCCGTCAAAAACTCGGGTTGATTGTATAGGAAAATGTTCTAGCTTACTCAGGTAGCAGTTTCGTGGTACACCGGCAAGGTTAGTGTATTGAAAAACGTATTTTTATATTTGTTCATGTCAGATACATGGTTAGGCAGGGGAGAGGGGTGCGTGCGGCGTAGAAGTTATGTTGTAGGTCGCATGTATAATGTCCTTAAATGCATATCTTTCCATCAAAATAGAAATTCATAATGTTTTTTGCGTTGCGTGCAATACATTTTGCGTTGCGTGTAAGACGCCAAAACCCTACAAAAAATTAGCCCTACATTCAACAAAACGTCGAACAAAGTGAATCAGCGTAGGACGTTTGTTAAACAAACTTTTCTGCGAGGGAGTGCAAAGTTGATGCAAAAAATGGAAATTTCTAATTTGATGCAAATTTGTTATACATTTCTAGAGTGATCTGCTCCTAGATTACAACTAAACTTTAAAAGTAAACGTATTGCATCATAAATGTTTTGCTCGTCACTGTAAATAATATGCACTTTCTTTCGAAGAGATTCGGCACATAAGTTTTAAGTTTCAAACCACGCTGAAGACTCAATAATTTTTCTTTTGGTCTTTATTGAAATAGTACACTTAAAATATAAGTGTGCCACCCGATGGCTTGTTCGACTGTCACCACATTTAAAGTTTAAATGTCGGCATATTAAAACATAAATGTTGTTTTCATGTTTTTAACAATTTCGGAAACATAATGTGTAAAATAAATTCAGTATAATTTCGCTTTTCCAAAATTGTCTCAAAACATGCAGGAATACGTAACGGCAAGTTTTAATAACATATTTGGAAGATTTTAGATGATAAGGGCATGATCAGGAGCGTTTTATTTTGTATAGGAGTTTCAAAATAAAACTGGAACTGAAACATTCACATCCCAGCAGAGCGTTTTGTTTTATAATTTCGAACAGCTTTGTTTTAAAATTTAAAACTGTTATACGACGGCGTTCTATTTGTTGCTGATTTCAAAACACGTTTAGAACTGTGTTTTAAATGCATGGAGAGTACTCAGCATAGACACTTAGACCCAATAGACCGGGGAAAAATAAATTTGAATGCAGTAACGCTAAAGGCATCGCGAGACATAAATTTTAAACTGAATGGAGCACCCGCGAAAACTGCTGCTGGGGACAGCAAGTTCTAGTTTTAAAATTTTCAGTTTTATGTTATAGAACTGTCAAAAATATGAATCTAGAAATGAAACACTCCTGAGCATGCCCTAAGTGAATGCTTGAAAATGTTTGCTTGCATTTTTTATATATAAGCTTGTATTTGTAAGAAATGAAATCAATGGTCCATGACTTTGTAGAACATATGATTTTTTAACTTTGAGGAAGCGTAGGGTTAGGTATTAAAAAAATGTATTGATTGTAATCTATGTAAGACTAACATATTACTAACATACATATTCTTTTTTTACAGAATGTATTTGGTTAAATTCAAATAAAAAAATTATGTGCCAAAAAAATCTGTAAATCATACCCATGTTCAACATATTTTCACATGACTTTTATAGGAAATAAGATAATATTCAAGTTGATGTAAACATAAATTCTATAAATTATATTTAACAACCATTTGTCAGACACTTAACTCGAATGGCATCTATTTGAATTATCGTGTTTTCAAAGAACCCCATAAAAAATCTCCCCATAAAAAAATTGACATTTGCGAAATTGTGCACTCGACCGACGAATTCGGGTGCCTTCAAGATCGACCTACTAATTTACCGACTAAATTAAATTACGTCGGGGGAAGATTTTCGTCACCATATTAATCAATAGATTTCATCTCTTGTACCCGACCTAATCGGCTGGAAAATCGATCGAAAATTTTTTGCTGCATTGAAGCAAGATTTAATAGTCACATTATTCAGCAGACGAAATCGGTTCTCGTATTGATGACAAATGCAACAGTCGAAAATTTTACGCGCCTAATATAATTTTAATTTGTTAAACATTTATTTTATTGTAAAATGAAAATGACGAAAAATTACAGCGGTATATGTTTAAGAGAATAAAGTGATTTTAGACTCGGCCATCGCTCGGATAGTTTTAGGTAAGTCTGATTAATGCTTTTGTTATTCGTTTTTAATCATTTCTAATGATATGTAGGTAGGCGCTATTGATTTAATTTGACCATAGCCCGCACCGGATTGAAAAACCTGAACAAGGACGTCAACTATCCAGAACAAACGGAAGATCCGGAATCGGAATTATCGACACGTCATGCCAGCTCCAAGTGTAAGTCTTTTAGTTATAATAAAATAAATACTATAAGCATGTTTATCTACTAAAGCCTGTCTCGTACTTATTTTGAGAAATTTCCAGTTATTATGACGACCACCGATTTGAACAATTTTAAACTGTCGACTGATCTACCTATTTAATCGTTTTCCTTCAACCGATTTCGACAAATTTCGTCGGCCCATTTCATCTGGTGTTGCGTCGTTATACTCTCATAAGCGTCGGTGCAACAATCTATAAATTAGTCGGTTTCAAGTTGAGCGATTCAGCCGACTAAAACCGATTTCGTCGTGGGTTAAATCGGAAGTATTTTTTACGTGTCTGATACATGAGATCTAAGGGGCACTTAAATTCAATGTGCGGATTATTTGCAGTGTACAGTATAACGCGATATTAGGGTAATGAGCCAATGTTTGTCATGCTTCTTTTATCACCTTACCCATTTGATGACATTGCTTTCTTCAACGCATTGAGTCAAATGGTATGGCAACAATAGGGCTACTCGATTTGAGTTTTCATTGCGCTCAAACACAAGAATTTCACCGTTTTACACAGAAAAAAAATGTTGGTAAAAATAAGAGTTTTTCACTCTTAGCAAAAAACAACCAACGCATACTCTTAGTTTAAAAATAAAACTTTTGTTTGGAGTACTATTCTTCATTTGTTTAAAAGGAAAACTTTTACTTTGATTATTATTCTTGATTGATTTAAAAGTTTTACTGTAAACCTAATAGTTGGCGTTGGTTGTTTTTTGCTAAGAGCGGAACACTCTTACTTTTACCAATATTTTTTTTCTGTGTGTAGGGCTTTGTGTTAATTCCTTGCTTCTTAACAACGGAGCAAAAACTGTTGATGCCAATTTGTACGCATTTCATCGATTGTAGGCCGACTAATGAATAAATTCTCGACAAACATATCAATATTAATTCGTCAAAGGGCGAAAGTGTTTTTTGTAAACAAACTTCTTTCGCTCATTAGTGTGCTGCAAAGCCGAATTTCATGAAAAATACGCGTTAATGTAAATTTTTACCCTTCGTAGAAGTAATTTCAATTGTTTTCTGCTTTGAAATTATAGTAAATTAAGAGAAACCAGCAAAATAAAAGTTTGTTTGCAAATCTTATTCGCCCTTTTGCAAATTTAATGTGGATATGATTACGGCTTAAAAGCCAAATGTCAAAATTCACTTTGAATGGAATTTCTGGACAAACCGTAACTCGCAAATCATAGATATTGGCAGTAGATTAAAGAGAAATGTTTTCTTTATCGTTAACTGCTATGTATTGTATTCGGACAGTAACGGTTTTTCCGGAATTTCCTTTCAAAGAGAATTTTGACATTTGGCTTTTAAGCCGTAATAATATGTTTGTCGAGAATTTATTCATTAGGCTTTTACGTCGTAATCATATGTTTGGCGAGAATTATTGAGGCACCCTCCCCAATAGGGTGAAAATTGGCACTTTACTCTATTCCATCAGTGACGAAAGCGGCATGCGCTCTCTAGTAATTTTAATTACTTTTCTACAACTACACTCTAATTTAATTGTTTACCTCGCCATCGAAAACCTTGGCACCGATATGCGTATGCTGCACACAAGCAAGACGGAAAACGGTTACCCGCATTAAATAAATGCGAGCGAATGAAATAGATAGTGCGGTGCGGTATGGTAGTGTGTGTGCATTTTTCATCGGCATGGGGCGGCAAACGGACAACAGCCAGCACACACAAACAAGTACCAACCTCAAGCAGCACGGCAAGGCAAAGCAAAGGCAAAAGTGTCGAGATCAAGAGCGAGTGCGGTTTGTTCTTCGAGTTCGCGAGACCGCGTTGAATTCGAAATTAAAAGTTACTTTCGGAAGTAATTTCGCGGCGATTCGCGATTTAGTGCGTGCCTGGATAGTTAAATGGAGTTATCGCGAGTGATTCGATAGTGTAGGTTAGTGTTATTTACTGCAGACAGGGTGAAACTGATTCAGAAACGGGTGGAGTTTTTGTGCCAAATCCTCGTTTTTTTCCTTCCTAATTTCTCGAAGCTAGGCGATGCCAGTAGGCTGGAGCTTTTGAAATTTCCAAAGCGTAATGATGCTCTTGCTATAAGCAGGCCGAGAACGGCCACGTTGTGGTGTTGGTGGTGTAAACGTGGAAGAAAGAGATAGACGGATTGTGATTACCATTATCAGGAAGAAGAAGGAGCTGATTTTCGGCGCAGAACTACAGTGGTGGTCGAATTTTGTTTACTCAAGAATGGACTGAGGCGGAGTTTTATTTTTTCAAGTACGGAATAGGGTACAATACCAGTTAGTGTTAGACGAAATAATGCGAGAGAAATAATACGGAGAATATATGGAATGAACGCATCTGTTTGACCTGGGATTTTTGTTAATACTTTATTATGATTGTTGTTTTCGAAAATAATTCTGGTACACAACAACGTAGATAACGGCATTGGGCGGAAGAATAATGGGACGCTTCGTTCTACAATAACTGCATATCTAGTCAATCCACTTATACGGCAAGTTTTTTATTTAATTATTTAAAACCATGATGGTTCAATTTTCCAACATTATTTCAACATCTCTGTTGCCTGCCTAGCTCCGAATCTCTTTATGATTCACCTTACCTGTATAACAGGTAGACTTTTTCTGCTAGACTTGATGTTCACTTGTTTCTACACGGAAACAAAAAACTACCTAAAATTGAGTTCCTTTGACTCAATCTCGTGGGGAACTTAAAATTAGGTAAACCGTGTTGAAGGTAGTTTCCATTTACCACGGCAAAAATTACAACTCATTGATAGGTTTTTTATACTCAAATTTAAGTTGAATTTACCTAATTTTGAGTTCACCCCAAACAACTCAAAAGTAACTTCCCCCACGGAAGATCTCGACTGAGTCGAACCTCTCGTTTTGTTTTTGACAACACTAATAAGTGCGAAAGCGACGCACAACTCAAAAGTAAGTTAAAAGAACTTTTCTGCAGGTTGTTTTATTTAACCGTGTAGTTGATGTAGAAACAAGGGAGAAATCCCTTTAAACATCGTTCAAAGCACGCGCTGGTAAGACAAAACTAATAGGAAATCTATGTAAACGATGAAAGTCTAGACGTAATAAAAATGTATAAGATTAGCAATGATAGATAACTGTGAATGAGGTTTTAATAGAAACGAAAAAATCGAAAAAAATATTTTTAAGCTCAATTAATAGATTAATGTGCAAAAACGAGTTCATTCTGCACTGTCGTTATAAGCTTAATTGTCTCATGTTCTATGGGATTTCCTATATACATGGGACAATTATGTGTAGAACGGCAGTGCACTATTTCACCTTATTTCTTAATCGAATTTTTAGTCTCGTTAATCACGAAAAAAAACAACGGTGAAAGATTTTCCTTTTCCTTATAAATGCTTATTGAAAATATTTTTTTCAATCTTGGATAGTCGACATTGACCTGAAATTCGGGCTCGGTACCAAGTGGAATGTATCTGGGTCGCACCTCATCAATTTTTACGTAAAGCCAAATCTGTAAATATTGCAAGCATTGTAATTTCTGGTTAGAAATTTTAAATGAAAATTTAAATTATTTGTCAATATTATGCTGTAAAGTAGGTGGTATTTTTTCCAACCGACTTGAACTTTAAACCGTTTCTATGCAGTAAAAGTTTCAAGGTTTCTCGTTATGTTGCACTCTCTTGAGCTACCGCCTCGAACTAGGGTGCATAAGTTTGTTTTGCCAACTGGCTTCCTTTCCCATCATCGACCAACCACCCACCCACCCCTTTCGCGCTTCCTGCTCCCAAAACTTTGAATAGTATTAAGTTTATAGTTACTAACACGCCTTAACTATAAACGTTAGCACTCTAGCCCTTTGGTCAGTACTTATGGCGGAGACCGGAACGGGATAGTCACCGGTCTTCATGTTGGCCGCACAGCCACCGATATCAAATCAACAGGGAGGAAAGTGGGAACAGTATCCTTCACAAGTGAGTTAAAGAGAGACAGATCGATAGAGTAAGTGATGCAGGTACACACAAGTGACTTTTCGTGCATGCGGGGATGATTTCAGACAGTGATGCCAGTTCACTTAGTGTACCGCATGGATGTGTCTTATGTTCTATTTAATTTTTTATGAATTGAATATAAATGATAAATCATTGTGTTTGTCACAAATTTGTTGACAGTTTCTATTAGTTGTTAATTATAATATATAGCAAGCTTCGATACATTTGAAACAAGGATCTATATCTTGTTCGGTGTCTCAAATTTGAAAAAAATGAAATTAATATTTTCCTTGCTTGCATTAGCGAATGGAAATTATTATTGATAATCGATGGCAAATTAACATTGAAAAATCATTTGACAGTTTTTTTTTCATTTCGGCTCGACAGATTGCAATAGTTTGAAGGTGCATATTGCCTGAAATTTATGTTTCACTGAAATGTATATTTTACAACTAGTTGGGAATTCTAATATTAATACATCGAGACTAGATCTAATTAGGTCTACAGTACAATATATTTTAACAAATTTTGTTTTTCAAAGGGGTAATCCTATTTTGTGAGCGCAAGATCATGAGTTAATTTCTTATCAAATAGATTGTACAAGCAGTTAAATTTCTTGATCGTGGCTGTCATCGGTTCGTTCATGCCATGGTTGATTCTGTATTGGGAGGTTTGGAGCAGCACAAAACTACGCATAGGACGTAACGGTATAGCTAGTAATAGATTGGATAAAAGCGACAGGCCCCTCTTGAGGACTGCTGGAACACAGTCAAAGTAGCCATCAGCAACACAGCTGAAAGCGTCGTCGGGTACGTGGCACGAAGTCAACGGAACGACTGGTTCGACAAGGACTGTAGAGATATTTTAGAAGAGAAGGACGCAGCGTGGGAATTGATGCTGCAGCATGGAACGCGGGTAAACGTAGAACGATACGTCATCTGGAAACAGCTTCTTTGAGGAAATGGAAGAGTTATACCGCGCTCAAGAAAACCGAAAATTCTATCAGAAGCTCAACGCATCCCGCAAAGGTTTTGTGCCGCGAGCTAAAATGTGTAGGGAAAAGGATAGAAGCATTCTGACGGATGGACGAGAGGTGCCTGAAAGGTGGAAGCAGCACTACTTTGAACACTTGCAGCACTACTTTGAACGGAGGCAGAAGGCCGAGGCCAGATGCCATTCAATAGCTCAAGAACAATAAATCAGCTGATACGGATGGTATTGGAGCTGAACTCATCAAAATAGGTCAGGGAAGGCTGGTCATATGTCTGCACACACTGATAGTCGGAATATGGGAATCCTAACAGCTACCGGAGGGGTGGAATCAAGGGGAACACCTACAAAGTGTTACCCCAGGTTATCTTCCAACGCCTATCACCTATTAGTAACGATTTCGTTGGGAGTTATCAGGCCAGTTAGCAAAGGGCGATCGACAACAGACCAGATCTTCAATGTGCGGCAAATCCTCCAGAAATGCCGTCCCAACGCATTACCTGTTCGTCGATCTCAAGGCGGCATACGATAGCATCAACCGCACAGAGCTATGGAAAATTATGAACGAACGAATGCTTCCTCGGGAGGCTCACAAGACTAATTAAAGCGATGATGGAGGGGATGAAAAACTGTGAGGATATCGGGAGAACCCTCAAGCTCCTTCCGAACCTGCCGGGAACTAAGACGGGTGATGGTCTTTCGTGCCTGTTTAACATTGCACTAGAAGGTGTTATGCGGAGTACCGGGTTCAACAATAGAGGCACAATTTTTACAAGATTCAGCCAATGTGTATGCTTCGCAGATGACATGGACCTTATTGGGAGAACATTTGAAACAGTGGCTGAGCTTTACACCCGACTGAAACGAGAAGCAGTAAAAGTTGGATTGGTGGTGAACGCGTCTAAAACAAAGTACATGCTAATGAAAGGGGCCGAACGGGCAAGATCCCGCCTAGGAAGCAGTGTTTCGATCGAAGGGGATGTATTCGAGGTAGTGGAGGAATTCATATACCTCGCATATCTGCTAACGACTGATAATAATACCTGTCGAGAAATCCGAAGACGTATCACCAATGGAAGTCGTGCGTACTATGGGCTTCAAAAGAAATCGCGCTAAAATATTCTCCCGTGCACTAAATGTACATGTACACAACGTTCTATGGCGAACAAAGGATCCAGTAGGTGGCCAAAGCCGGAAGGAAACGATGGGCGGGACACGTTGCAACAATGCCGGACAACAACCCTGCTAAAATTGTATTCTGCTCAAATCCGGCAGATACAAGCGTGCTAGGTGGGCTGACTAGCTGCAACAAGACCTGGAAGATATCGAACGCAACAGTGGGTGTAGAGAGGCAGCCGCGAATTGAGTGTTATGGAGAAGAATCGTTGGTCAGATTATATCAAATTAATTGATGTAATAACATAAATAAAAAAAAATAAACAGTGACAGGTCGTCGATTTCGGATATCAGAACTTTAGCTATAAAAACAGCTTGGTCTGCATTTCTTTTACTCTCAAGAGTGTTCGTCCCAATCAACCGGGTCCAGGGCTTCCCTAAAACACGAACACGTTGCATTTTGGTGCCTCCAAATTCGTTCGAAGTGTGTCGATATTACTTGCTGTTTTCGATGGCAGTGCACCGGTGTAGTGGATGCACTAGTTTTGCACTTTCTAGCAGAACTGGTAATGGAACATACCCAGTTTTCTGCACTTCTGCTAGAAAGTGCAAAACCAGTGCACTCCACTACCCCGGTGCACTATCAATCGAAAAGCCCAACTGTGTTCGTCTGGAGAGCTTAAAGATATTGACGCATTATCGTTTATGTGATCACAGTTAACTTGGGACATATGCGAGCTTCTATGACAGAACGTATGGTAACACATCAGGAATCAGAATATATTGGCTCAAATGGCCCGTTCCCCGTACATAGTCGGGGATTTGTGCCTTCACATACATACATACGACACATGCATACTTGCCTGAAAATGCAAGATGGATTACTCCTAAGCCTCCGGAAAAATAATCGGGACTACGATGGTGAGAAACTGAGCGTTGAAACATGATCAGTAGAGTGGCTCGCGGTTGTATGGGAAAATTTCAAAATGATTTAAACTGGCGGGCACCGCACTTTTTGAATTCCTTTTGTGGTCCCAAATGCTTGTGCAAAATTTGGTAGCGGTTGGTTGCTTCCCGGGTTTGCGTATTGCGTTCAAGGTTTGCATGGGATTTTATATGGGGAAATCAATTATTTTGCATTTACATTAATAAAGATCTCTATTTCACTGAATATGAAATACCAGTTTCATAAAACTATAGTTCAAACCTTGGTTAACAACTTTGTCGAAGACCGTAACTAGCTACGAGTTTTCAAAAAATAGTTATAACGATTTTAAAACTTATGGTAAAATCCAAATGCAGAAATTGATTACTTTTTCCAACACTGGCGGTGCACCACCGACATCGACATTTGGAACTTAGATAAATGAGAATATATTCATCGCAGAGACGTGGTACCTTTGAATGAAATGTTCAGAATGAATTGCTGAATAACATAAACGTAGCCAGAAACTGGAAAGAAGAGGGGGGCTTCCTGGTCACGACGAGGTTGCCGATCCAATACGTTGAAACATTTCAACGGATCCGTCAATGTTAACCTGACAAGTTGCACACTGTTTTTTGGTCGGTAATCGTCAAATTCGCGGAATGGTACATTTTGTGGTACATTTGAATGACACAAACTGAAACGATCTAGCGTCCTCTGGATACTAACTTAACTATCGTTGGTGTTACGTTCGACACATCGAGGCATTTACTGACCAGCGAGGCAATCATGTTCTCTGGAGTAGAGAGATGAGATGCAGAAAGATTCAAAACAACTAAACAACAACACGCCGGATGAGGTTCACAGTCTTGACCACATTTGGTGCCTTTGTACCTGCATCGCAGAACCGAAATAGATCGTTCTTGTTATTCCTAATCTTTTCCAACAAAGATCCATCAGTATTAACACAAACTAGACGAAAGGTCACACCGCAGTAGTCCTGACATATAACAGCCTATTCATTTTTTACAATCATCGTTGACAAGCCACTATGATAATAAAGCGCAGAATGACGTTGATGGTAATGGTGGGCAGCAATCATTGCTTTTCATCGCAGTTGCTATCAAAAAACCAGCCAACAGAGACAAAAACGCACAACAAGGGGTCACGATAACGGATTGAAAGTAAAACGAAAGTTCAACAATGCAAATTTCATAGACAAATCAGCTAACACTGTACGGGTACGATTATAACAATAACCAGTAACAAACCGTGTTGCCGAAAAGTATTGCTATGTATCTACACTCATCGCTTTTCACACAGTAGGTATATGGCAACGATATATTGTTATATGCGGTGGATTGGACAGCGACAGAGCAGTTGGTAGAATTGACAGTTTCATTGGCATCGGTAGTGGAAATATTTTTAGCTTCTACCCTGGTCGAGATGAGAAGGTAGACTGGTGATAATCAAGATCATACATGTAGAGATGTGCGCATTTAGACTTACTCTATATAACTCAGGACTGCTCATTGTATTCCTTTTCGGTAAAAATGTGTTGAATTTCGTCGATTTCCCAGAATGAATCACATCCCTAGGTTGAGGAATTCTACAAATCTTTTCTTCCGTTGAATTTCATTATAGCTTAAAAGTCGAACAAAAATTTTAAGCATAGAACTCGGACTTCGGCCAAACAAACCAGCGGCCCAATTTGTTCTTGGATCAGGCAGAGACACTGACCAATAACCTACGATTGGCCCAGACATATGAAATATTCAAAAGTTCACAAAAAATCAATCAAGTGTATACTGCGAACCCACGACCGTCGAATTGCTGTTCCATAGTAGTTTCCCGAGGCAAACATCCTCAAGCCCAGCAATGTCCACAGACCTAATCTGAAAGCAGCCGTAGCTCATTGAGGTTGGTTCGAAGAGGTGAAGGTGGAACATAACAAGAGATCAAAAAACAACAACAGTCTCGGCAGAACTTCGTAGAGAAAATTTACCGTCTGTATTCAAGGTTTCCATTGTCAATTAAAATATTGACCAAATTGTACGACAATCTCATATAAATGCTCTATATAAACAATGGTTAAAGATACCACCTCAACATATACTTTCACTATATGCATAAATGTCCCATGTGCTATGGGATTCCCTATACTCATGTGACAATTATGCGTAGAACGACAGATATTGATCAATAAGTACAAAATTGTCGATATTTCTACTGGTGTCGGATAATAAACCCATAAGACAGAATTTCTTAGATGAATCCAACCCGCATTTGATCAACAATCTGACTGCACTGCACCGCTACACGTTGTACATTCTATATGGCCACGCTTACCAGTCCACATACACAGCGAACCGTACCCTTACTTGCGGATTAACGGAAGAAAGAGTGAACAGGACAGCGGCTCACTCTCGGAAGCCATCGTTGCCAGTCATCGTGTTCGCTACCGATCTGCAAGTTTCCTATCCTACAAACAGCAGCGCACAGCCCGGCAGCAGCAGCACCAGGCAGGAGAAGGCGTTGAAAAAGGGAATTCAGAATCTGCGGCAGCCAGCTTGAACCTAATAGCCAGTCTGGCTGGATCGAACGAAGAGTGCACGACCCTTCCGCGATACGCGTTGTACGATACACTTTTCTTCCGTGCATTTTTCTCAAGCCGACACATTCTCTGAAGCGTATCGCATGCATATTGGAACGGACAGCGTTCACTGTTCTGGACGGAACGGGGAGTAGATTGAACGATTGGTGATAAAACTGATAAGGTGAAAGTGTAACTACGGCAGTGGCAGACGTCGCGATTCAAAAAAGTGATGAAGTAGGAGAGTGCAACGCAAATGTGAAGCTCTTTAAATTGGTCGTGATTTTACTTCAAGGTGTGTTACCGAAGCGAAAATACTCAGGCTGGTGTATCGTGTGGTGGTTTTCTTTGCATATTTGCTCACAAGGCTGGTGTGACATTGGTGCATGAAATATACCCGGAATGGTGTTCAGAAAAAGTCTTCACGATTAATATTTTCTTCGGCCGTCCTGGAATCGAATCTTGCGGTCAGTTTTATTATTCTGTACATAATTTTTGAAAGCGGCGAAAGTGTATACATGGAGAACTGTCATTGTTTTATTAAGTTAGAAATCATAAATTACTGCAAATAATTTATTTGAGCTATCAAAGTATAACTTTGACTATAGATTTCTGATTCTAATGTATATAACTTTTGCTACACCTTTGCTTTGCTCACAAAAATAAGAAAGACTTAAAATAGTATCTTTCATTTAATTTATTACAGCTATAAGTATGTATCTGTGGAACTTACGTTATTGCAATTATTCTAACAGGATTGCACTGGAGTTGTGATACTAGGAACATATAGAAACATAAGATTTTGATGTATTTTCGTTGTCTTGAATTCATATTAAAGTCTAATGAAACCTCAGTTAAGACTGTCTTCGTGTATCTTTTTCACGAAACTAGGCAAAGTATTTTTGGAGAATGGCATTGAGCATCCAACACCGTTTAGTAGAACAACTTTTTCAAAATATTCAGCATCTCTGAAACGTCAGCATATGAGCATAGGACATTCCCCTTTTATTTGCGACCAACATCACAATGATCTGTCGGGGGTTCTAGATCTACTTTTTTCAAGGTAGTTTCGCAAAAATATATTTTTATAATGAATTTCGTTTATATTTCTGCCCCTAAATGGTGCTTAGGCATTTGAACAACACTAAAATTGAGAATCTGATAGGTCATTTAATCGTCTCCACTTTGTGAGCTAAAATCGATCTGAAATCATCCGGAAAGTTAATAAAATATACTTCACCGTGCTTCCTGTTCATTCACGGTGACACGTTCAGAAACAATCGGTGTGTCAATCTGCGTTTTTCGTCGAACTCCATTGGTGTCTCTGTTCCTCTGCTGATCCTCTTCCAGTAGCACTACAATGGGAACCATTCTGGCAATGACGCAGACGCCATGGTTCAGTAGCTACTAGTCACCAAAATGTTTAACAACATGAACGTGCCTTTCAAACACGACTGGTTTCTTTTCATCTGGATTGCTGGAAACCAGAACGGACTACCGTGCCAGAGAATTGACGATACTCGCAAGGAGTCTTCTCTTACTAGCTTTTATAGTCGAATTGTTCGGAATGAATCTGTTCAATGCTGGGATCGCTCCTGCTATCTGCTCACAAGCATAATCGACGTGACTATTAATCGACAATTACCACGTTCGATTGCTTCACTTTAACTTTCGGGTACGATTGTGATTTTCGCATGTTGCGCTGACTTTCGGTCAGGCTTCCCTACTGCTCTCGATTTTAGCTCATTTTCTCTCTTGCAAGCAGTTAAACGCAGTAGGGCTGTTTACTAGCTCCCACCGAAAGCGAGAGAACACGCTCTCGAGAATTAAGAGATTTTTTTGTGTTCACACATATCGCTCTACCATGCAGGGGGGATGGTAAAGTGTTAATTCTCGCCCAATTCAAGAGGGAGTGTTGATCATCAGATGCTCAGTTACAGAAAGAGCATGTTTGAAAAAAAATGCCAATAAAATAAGATGGTTTCAAAAACAACAGAATGGCGATATTTTATATCAAATGAGTGCTTTATTTAGGCTTTGCATCTTCAAACCAGCCATTTATATGTACACACGAATAATTTGCTGCTAAAACCTGGAATATTTTCAATTGAATTTATTATTACTTTTAATTTTTTGGGTAAATTATCCACTATGCAGTAAAAAGCTGACTTGTTCGGCAAAAAGTTAAACATCATAGAATCTCGTCAAAAACTTACAAATTATGTACAACAAACCATCTGCCATTTTCGGAGAAAAACATTAACACGACGTGTTTGAACATTGCGAATACTTCTTAGTCTTTCTTAAAACCATGAATTTTCAACAAATAAAAGGAAAAAAACAGTTATAGTGAAATTTTTCTGGTCGTCATTATGTTTGAGGTTTTGACTTGGGCAATTTTACACATGATGATTTTGTATAAAGGATTTGACTCGCAAGTGTGATAATTAGAAGCCTGATAGTGCAAGGAAGTGTAGCTTCAATCGCGAAAATGTGGAAATAGTTCGAATTTTTGATAATGAGAATGTTTTGTGTTAAGAAATCCCGGGTTAAAATTCGTAATCAAGTTCAGGAAATGTAAGATTTCTTTCGATCGTCTTTTAATTTTCTGTGCAACCATTAAAAAGCTGGTAAATTAACTTCCACTACCAATTCGTCAAATTTAATGATCAAATTGCTGAACAAGTCAGCAATCCCCAACTGAAAATTTGCTGAGTATTTTTCACGATTGAGTAAAAAGAGAATATTGCGGAGAGTTGGTAACAGAATTGGTTTACTAAATTGACCATCAAAACCCAAGTAAAATTTTCCATTACTCAATAATTCAAACTAAGTGTGTAATCTATGCACGTTCGGTAGAGCAAATTAATAGACATTTGAGCATTACACTAATTTTAGGACCCTTTTTTTAAACATGTATTTGAGAATGATTTGAAGACAACGTTGGTTTTATTTTTGCAATGATTGGATTAAGGGAGAATATTGGTGTTTAAACGCAACGAAAATTTAATTCGAGTGCTCTAATTTTCACCCTGCCATTTGCGACAATGTGATGAAGAAAGATGACAGACGCCGATTAAGTAAAGGTTTCAAATGAGTAGGGTTATAATATAATTACGATGAAAGTAGTCTCAATATCCTTTAAGGGGTTAAAAAACTGGATGGAACTCAGAAAATCGGAAAAAAATTCTTAATATTAATAGATATTCTTAAAGTACATGCTTTTGAAAATATCTGTGCAAAATTTCATCCAGATCGAACCATTAAATTTTTAATCACAGCCGTTTGCAGCGCGCTGGTTCTTCCACAAATGAAGTAAGCACAAAACTTTAAACGCACTCATCTCGGAATGAAGTTTTTTGAAAAGTACCGTTGCGGTGAACGTGATGTCTCAAAAGCTTCCAAAAGAGATCCGATTTATATAAACTTTGTTTTGAATTGTTTGTATTTACATTCTCGTGTACTTGAACGGTTGCTTTTTCATCTAAAAATTTTCGATTCTTAGCAATAAATTTTTGTTTAAAATTTTTAACACGGAAGAACTCAATTTTTTGGTCAATATGTTTTTTTTGTAAGATAATAAATTTCTTTTAGGAAACCGATCCAATTAAGTACACCACAATACATTTCTCTTCAATAATCTTTAGTTTTTGATTTTCTGTTGAGCGGTTCGGCTTGGAGAGCGTTCACCACAAACCTTTGCCAATGGGGGATGCACCATAACTCCGACAACCTTCAATATATTTTTTAATTCAACTTGTGTTTTCTATCTTCGGTAGTGCTACCAACGAACTTTCTTTCGCCTATTCAAATAAAATTTGCATAAAAAACTTTAAAAAAATCACGAACTTAGCTCACTTTTTCGCCACTTATATGTAACCCCTTAAATCAGTCTAATTGGCATTTTAGTGGTTACACCACCGTAGAATTTTTAAAACGTCGAATTTTTATTTAAAAGTCTAAAAATTATATCCCAAAAAATGAAAGACGAATACGATATATAAATGCTCAAATTACCAGTTCTTCCGCAATGCCTCTTGAGTTGGCCGGAAATGCAACTCGAACAAATGGCTTTTGATCGCTTTGAAATTTTCACAGCATATTCGAAATGATTTCTCCAGCAACGTGCGTAGGATTTTAATTTCATATTGCCTAATTTTTTTAAATTAACAATTTGTTTCGATTTTAATGGTATTTTCGGCGTTTTTTTTACTTAATAGTGCGCCATTTCGCGAAAAAGCCAAATATTGAAAAAAATCCTTCGTAAGTCGCTTACTACTGTCATAAGGAATAAAAAAAACATTTGTTTGACTCTAGGTTTAAAATTACGCGAGAAAGTTTTCAGGCCGTGGACCTTTACCTAAAAAACTCGCATAGGGGGGAAATGCTGCACAGATGCCATCTTGTGATAAAATTACTAGAAAAAAATATTTTTCTGATTCAATACATATGTTATAAATCCCTTTTAACAATATTTCAACTCATCCCTTTATTGTACCAAGAAAAAATCCGAAATATGCTGAACTGGGAGCTGCCCATTCAAACATCTTTACTATTCCCAGAAGGTAAAACATGCATACTTATCATGAAAGCCGAGTGAAACATTCGAACACTGATGTGAAGTGAACTAAATTTGGTTCCCATGAGGGTAAAGAGGAAACTATTTTATTCTCATCTGCCAACTGAGCAATTTATCTCCGTTGCTCCGCCAGACTATGATGAGCTAAAAGCAGAGCATCTAATAAAGGTTTGCTCTGTCATAAGCAAGAGGACTCAGCAATGAGAGGATGTGGTTTCTCTGTGCTCTCCTAGCCACTGGGCAAAAAATGCGCACCAAAATAAAACTCATGTTATATGGGGGTAAAATATTTCTCTATCTCTTCGTTGCAAAGATGAGTAAAATGAAGCCTGCTTTCGGTTACTAATCAACACCATATCTGTTTCATGATTAGCTATCAGCAGCTTTTTCTCCAACATCCACCGACAATTTTCGTTCCCTTGGGAAGCTTCAGCTGGAATACTCCATCGTACATCGCGTTCAACGAGGAACGCTCGCCGTAATTGGGGAGGTTACGTTCATCTATGCATTTTTGCAACGTAGTCCTAAGCATGTGCGCGTTCTTTGTTACTTATTCGGGCTTCGAACTTTGTTGCTTATTCGGGCTTCTTCTTCATAAACATCCTCCTCTGTTTACGGCGAAAGCGGCCAGATCACTGGCTAATGCTGCGGAGAAAGCCGTTCGATGATCATCATCTCTTTCGGATACCTTTCCAGTGGTACAGTGGTTTATTTTTGCAATGGTAACTCTGTAGATGCGTCTCCACGCATTTGCATTGGCGCACTTAGGTTATATCAAATCTAAGTGCTTCGACGAACACGTCTTTGTCAAAGATCGCCGTTTTCCACCTCTGACCTATTGTCTGTCTACCATGTGGCTCAAACTGTGTTCTGTTCCCAATCATGTATCGTTTCACTTGATGGTCGCTGTGGATATTCTTCTCGCACAATATTTAGGAACTGTTATCTGGTTGGTGGATTGTTGATTACCGTAATCAACAATGGTGCCTATCATTAGATTTGAATTAACAATCCAAGTGCCGTTATTACACACTTGAATTACCAATCCAAGTGCCGTTACATCACACACGCTTTTTTGCAACTTTTACCGAGTTTTACACAGCCGAACATTCAGCTAACAAAGCTTTTACCGAGATCTCAGTAGAGGTGGCGTTTGTTTTGCTGAATTTCGGAGAATATATCGCTGAAAATCAGTAACTTAAAGCCAGTTTGCGGAGCTATCAGTCGGGTTGATGTACCAATAGTCGTATACTTAAGGAAAACTTTTGTTACTAAAGTTGAATAGATCTATGGGCGATGTTAATACGATGTTAAACGAAAGCTTTCCATCCCTACTTCATAGAAAAATATGAAGAGTGCAAGCATGGGGAAAATCGCTTTGTTACGCTTTCTTTCGCACGTCACAAGCAAGCTTTATTCAGTTGTGATGCATTCTGCTAGCTTGGAAGATGATGCATAGCAACCTGTCGCTGCATACACACGCGAGCCAAAGCTATAACAAGCAATGAAGAAACACATCAATTGCTTCTTTGTTCTATCCTTCCCCAAAGCGAATGGCTTCGCTTGCGCAGCTTTTCTCGAGCGGTTCGCGGTTTTCATAGAATTTTCACTACACAATTTTATTTAATTTTCGTATTCGCACAATATATTTAACACTTAGAAAATCATCTACCGTTTTAAGATTAGCTGATAATCAACAGGAACAGGATTCGTCATCAAAAACTCCGACATCCCGAATAAAATCATACACATTGTACTCGATCGGACCATATCTGAACTTCTATCGGATTAAAGATAAATCGCTAAGTAAGGTTACTGTGCCCTAATTCATCTTATCATCTGCTATCTCTATTCAACGCATTAGCTCAAATGGTAGGATGAATAAGGGTGCGTTGTACTCAACTTTTCGCTTCGCTCTAACGCGAGTATTTTACATTTTCCAAGCCAGATTTTTTATTGATCTGCTTCTTAAGAACGAAGCAAAGATGTTGATTCCAATTTAAGCGCAATCCAATCAGTGTAAGCCGAGTTATCGGCAAAATAGTATCACATCGTTGCTAATGAGACGAATAAGAGTACGTTACCCTACTTCAAAGTTTTCGGAAGACTGATACAAAAATATTAGGCCTTGACAAATATCTCGAAAGGTCGCCCAGATAAGCTCAAAAATTTTGATATTCTGTCTATCACAAGAGATTGGCGTTACTGGCAACAAGTCTGCATACCCGGTCGTAATGTTGAGATCAGGGGTGTGATCACCGATTCGAGTTTGTTATGCATGGATCTACTGAAGCAAGGGGTTGGCTGTTTCAAGAACCCCTTGCTCCAGTGAGCAAAAATTTCGAATGAAAATCGCATTGGACGGGACAAAATTATGTGTCCCTTCAAACTGACAATTAAGACGAGAATCACGAGGCTGGCTTATTTTGTAAATGCAGAAATGTGGATAAAGTTCACATGATCAATTACCATGCACCAGAGGAATCTGAAGCGTTCTCTTAAGAGACACTATAAGACTCTCTCTTTTGCAAATATACTAAAAGATCTACTCCACTCACCACGACAAATCATTATACTCTCTTGACTCAGGAACAGTGTGACTCCCGCGATCCCCATTTTGGAACATATATTACCATACTACACCTAAAAGGAAGTTATTAGTAACTGCTTAAATTTTTATTTTGAGTGGCCACCAAAGATAACAGCTCGAGGAATCTATGACAAAGTCAAAGTCAACAACTCCAGGTTTCAGAAATTTGAAATCAAACAAGAAGTTTTCAGCATAAGGGTGATCTAGCTTACCCCACGATATTTGCTACAGTTTTAAGGAGCTGACTTACTCTACAGTTCGCTACCATATATCTGTTCCACCTGTATTGCTATAGAACTGAAATGAGCCATAAAGTTTGCAATATTTTTTCTTATTTTTTGTACGGGTGCTTATGGACAAACGGTTCGATTTGTAGGTGAAATTTAGTCTTATTAGAATAATTTATAATATAATTACAATTTTTGCAAACAGGCTAGAATAAAACCCTCCCTAGGTTGACGGGTTTGACGGTTTTGCAAACATCATCAAGCAGCAGCTGACAGGCAACTGCTTTAAGATGGTTATTGCATTACGCCTCGGTAGTGGTGCGTCGAAAAGACCGAGAGGGCTGATAGGCATTTATGTTTTGTGTTTTTTAATACTCCGCGCCAGCCCAAATTCACTGTCGGCCAACAGCCTGTGTACATTGGCGAGGCATGCTGGTGGATCGCCGTGGATTGACCTTTTCTGTGGGCTGTACTTGCAAACATTGTTCAGCAGCTTAGTGGTAGTGTTTGTGGGCACAGGTGTGGGGGTCATTGCGCGTCGATTTGTTGGTCAGCTACGTCATCGTGCACAGGTCAACAAAATAAATAAAGAAATGTAGAAGTGGAAGCCTATTCGTTAGTTTTTAGTACTAGTTCACAACGGTTATGTGCTAGTCGTTTGTCTATCTGTGTGTGTTTGTCTGAGAATTTGTGACAGCTGGATTAGGGAATGGATGTAGAACTGGCGCATATTATAGAATAGTTGATAAATGTACATTCGATTCTATTCATTCGGGAAGATTGGATTCGTAAATTAGGGTACAATTAGTTTACCGACGCACGTTAATAATCCACTCCCGGTCAGCATAGTATGATGAAATTCTGTTTTTGTTGTAGTTCTATTAGTTTGCTTTTCCACTACCGATGTATACTAAAAATAATATAAGTCAATTTATACACTTCTAGTTAATATCTTTGCATCCTATTTCTTTATTTGTCATGTTATGAACCCTATTTATTACTATATCCTAAATTAGATTCATACTAACACTCACCAACACAATTGAATGCATATTGTCTCATGTACACTCACAATCTCTACCATTCCAAACGTACAAACGCTCGTTTCCTTCGCGATAACACAAACCTGGCCACAAACGCGAACATGCAATTGCAATCATCTACACATTCAAGCATATCTACCGCTCGTGCGATCAAGAATCAGCTGCGTCCGGAAGTCTACCCTCGGGTATAGAAGCCTAGACTCATACCTTCAGTTGGACCAATCAAACAATGACGCTCATACTCACTAGACAAATCGTTCCTCGGCGACATGACCGGGAACTCTTGTGATATAGCGAAACTGACTCTTCTAGCATCTAGCACTAAAAATTAAGCATCAGACTCACGTTCCGCGCGCTACCATTCAAGAATACTTTCGAATATGCGAATGGCCACACGATTATAACATCGAATTTATGCACGCGAAGTTACATACACGCTAGTGCAAGCGACAAACACGTTAACATACAAATGTTCGAGCCCTTCGTGATAACCCTATCCACGCCAACAGACAGATATGCACCCTGGACTCAAACGCAAAAACTCACACCTTCCACGCACCCACCACCACAGGACTGATAATTAGACTTTACATACAATATTGCACGCAATAATTACAGGTTTTCGTCTGGCAACCGGGGGAAGTACATCTCAAACGCAGAACTTATGTCAATGATGGCCTTGGATTTGCGTTGCCTGTGTTCAAGGCACCATAGCTTCGTTGGTCAGATCAAGGATGTATGATACCCGCTTGCTATCACCATCGCCTCTAGTTGCCCATAATGCCCATAAATAAAATTCACATTTTTTTGCAAACAGGCTACAATAAAATCAAAATCAGCCATAAATGTTTACACAGCATTCACAGCAAGTTACGTGTTTTGTAATGATAATTTGATACTATCAAACATTGTTAACCCTCCGGAAGTCGCGCTTTTGGCCCAGTGAACGAGGAGCCGCTGGTGCTCTAAGACTATTTCGCTAGATTTTCAGTGCAGCGTGCACTCAGTACACTAGCACGACTGCCGGAAGGCTAACGCGAAAAATCAGAAACAAAAAAATATGAGTTAAAAGATGGGTGGGTAATGTCTCGGACATAACCGGAGTGTCGTGACTACTCGTGTGACTTGTAATTCAAATCGAATGATACTCAATGAAATATGTGGGAATGTTTCAAGTTATTCTTTATAATAATTATGGGGGTCTGAAAAGAACTTTTGTTGTTGGCGTCTGCGTTGATAGGGGATTCTAAGCTCGTTGAGACATTCATTCGTGAAATGAACAAAATTTCATATTTTCTTGCTTTGAAAAATCAATGTTAAAATCTCTCGAAACAACCATCGGAATCTTTTTCCTGGCGTACAGAAATGAATCACGCTTAGCGAAAAACTAGGGGCGGGTGATGTCCGAGACATAACCGCGATGATCATATTCTTAAAATTCTGCTTGTATCTCTTTCAAATGGCTAAATTTTACGCATTAAGTTCGATTCACCGGGCTCAGCGAAATTTTCCTGGGGTTCCCGTTCGTTAATCTATTCAGTAAAACAATTTTATTACCGAGTTCTCCGCATTGAATACAGGTCAATAATTTCATATGATTTCAACAAGCAAACATTGTACTTGTATGACAGGCGGGAGTGTTTTGAAGTGGTTTTAGTGGAGGTAACAACATAAAATCGTGTATTGGACATTTTACAATGATTCTCCTTAACCCCGCAAAACCACGGGGTTGGCAGCAGAGGGTTAAGTTGTTTGGAAGAGATGACAGTTATTATATGATAACTAAAAATATAAAATTGTTCTATAAATTTAAAAATTATTGCCGTTAACCTGAAAATTTGTCATTTCATTCATATAGGAACAATCATTGAAATTATGTCAATTTATGCTTTGCAAGATTTGAAATAACTTCGAAGTATGGTCACGACACCCCTGTTATGTCATATACATTACCAACCCATCTTTTCCATTTTGCATTCGTCCTAAGACGGTTTGTAGATAACTATGTTGATACAAGACGAGAATCTTTTGAAACAATTCAAACCTTGCCAACGATTGTTTTTACTGCGTACATACATACGATCTTTCCCCTTTCGCAGCTCACACCGAATGAGCACGCTTTGCATCAAGGCGTTCCTATTTATTGACTTTACAATGCAGATGGAAGGCCATCCTTTTGTTCGATAAATGAAAATATTTTCATTTACTCAGTTTTGGTGTAGCTTTCGCTTAGTGGCAGAGTTGCCACATTCAATGATTTTCTTGGAAGGATTTGCAAAAACCTTCGGGTTTGTAGATTAGAGAAACATTTTATTATGATTCACTGGTAAAAGTACAGAATTAACAAGCGCAAACTTAATACTAGTTAATAAAAGAAACTTTCTAATTAAATTCTTTTTCCATTTTGCATTCGTCCTGATAAGGACGGATTGTAGATAACTATGTTGATACAAGACGAGAATCTTTTGAAACCATTCAAACCTTGCCGACGATTGTTTTTACTGCGTACATACATACGATCTTTCCCCTTTCGCAGCTCACACCGAATGAGTACGCTTTGCAGCATTCGATGTTTTGATGGCAGTTACTACCGCCTTTTCAGTGACTGCGTTTCTTAGCCTTTGGCTTTTTGGCCTTCTCACCGCCGTTTTTCTTCTTTCCGGTGGTAGCCGATTTGATTGGTCGTCCGATGCAGCTTCTCACGACCACGCACGTCTGTTATGCACTGCGTCTTACACACGTCTGGCTTTGAAAAAAGCTGCGACACCCCTATTTATAGGTTTTATCATTAATGTTGATTCTCATTTAAAGTAGTTTTTGAACTATTTAAACAAATTTTATATAGCAAACAACATATCGGTAGCAAGCGTTGAACGTTTTCCTTCCGATTTATGAAACAAGATTGGCAATCCGTTTAGTAGAAGAAAAGTTATTAAGGTTCAAAATGTACGTAACGATTTCGCTAAAATGCACTACTATCGCTTTCTCGCTCGTTCTCGTGGCGTGCATGAGCCTTTCCTTTCCGTCCGGCTTCTAATGGCATAACCTAAACTAATATGCCGGCTTTCCCCCACCAACTGCTCTCGTCAAGCAACCCAATACGAATAATTATAGAAACAAACATGTAGTGGACCTATATATAAACTTTTCATTATTTTATTGTTCGGTTGCTGCACCATATTGACAGCTCTGTGCGGGATGGGCTGAAAATTTTCACTTTTCCGAGTCGTTTTCGAAAGATTTTCGAAAACACTATTTTTCCGTTGATAATGAATGTCCTACACATTCCAAAATTTAATACAACATTGGTACAAATATTTTCGACAAAATGCCGAAGAAATTGATTAAATCCATTCAGTACAACAAAAGATATAAGCGTTCAAAATCTTACATAATTTTTCTTCCGAAATTTTGAAAAGGGACCCCTATATTGAAAGGTAAGTCGTTAGTCACGACAAAATAAGAATTGAAGGAGTTCATTATAGAAAACGTCGCATAGCTCAATTACCGTGAATGGCAGAGACAACCTGTCTTCTGCATAATTTATAAAAATACTCTCCTCCACAACTTTGTAGAAGACGACCAAGCCCCTACTCTTTCGGTTCAAAAGTTAAATTTACTATAGCCCATCATGATAATTTTTTTTTTTTTTTTTGAAAAATGATGTTTCAAAAAGTTGGCGCTTTTGCATAAACAAATATTGTAGAATATATGAAAACTCTAATATGAACAGCTTTGAATTTCAAATGAATTAAATACCTCAAAATGCTGTTTTGAGCCACTGTGCGCTGCATCGTCTTATTGATTTCACCGGAATTGCAACGCGCATTCTTCCGAATATTTCTGTTGGACTCTTTCCATTTAATCTCCTGCTACGTTTATATGGCTGGCGTGATGTGCTTGTATGATTGCATAAACTTTCGGGTTTGTTCTGGTTTTCTCATTTTATGCTCTTCTTCACTAGTCGCACCGCAACGATTCAATTTTTCGCGTTAACCCAGCTATTACGGCCCCTTTTCTCTATTTTATTTATACATATTTTAATAATGCTCTGTATATATTATTTACGCGTTTAACGTGGTATTCTTGATGGTTATTTATAACTGCTCAAGTAGTGCTTGCAATTTGAAGCAGTTTGTGCTTGTCATTAAGTAGTAATTCATTAATCAGTAGTATATTGTTTTCTACTTACCAAGCTTCGCTGCAGCAATCCAATACCAGCAGCAACCTACCAGCATATATTTGATTCCATTCTGTTCTACCTTCCCGATCAAGCCGGCAGTAGTATAGATTTTGTATAGATCAATTGAATCAGACTAGGGTACTGGCTATATTTTACTTTTGCAGTCATGTGCTTCTCAGAGCAAACCAACCAAGAAGACCTACGAGCTAAAGTTATACAGTTTGTCGATTCGTTCAATGAATATGAGTAATGAGTATCAGACTGCCGCCAGGCCTGGTACCCCACGTGTAAAGCGGCAACCGGGCGTAAAGAAGGGAGGCAGTGGAATGCAACTGCCTCTTGAACAAGTGGCTACAGTAGCGTGTGGGTGACCGGTTCTCCCATACAGTGAAACCGATCGGTGGAGCTGATGGATAAATGACCTTTCAGCGTTTTCCAGTATTTTCCAGTGCTTCTTGTTGTGATAAGGTGAGGAAAATATCCTCACTATTACCCACTCGAGTATTGCGGCACTTTTCATGGCCGTCCTGCGTGAAGGCCGGAAGCTATTCCCATTTCTTCTGACTCTAGCTTTGTCCTTTCCGACACATGTGCGTGCTTGGTGGAAAAAATCTATTTTTGAACTATGTAATTGTGTTTGGTATTTTGCATTTCGTGCAGCTCGAGTTTGAATGATGGCCTGTGCAATGTTGGAATTGGCGGGTTGTGATTGCTTTCGCCATGCGCGAATTGGATTGGAAGATGTATTTTTGTTAGGATTTCCGTCTGATTGATTATGTAGAACGACCTCGTAGAGTTCAGGGACGAATGCTTGAGGCAGCAGCCTAACTTAATTCACTTAGTGATATCATTATGCTTATCTTATATGTGACCATATCCGCATACAATAATTGAGCATGATTGGTTAAATATTCTTTATTACTTTTACAATGCTGAGCATTGGTGTTTCACATTTGTATTCGAACAAATGACAGACTAACTCTTTTTCAACCATATATGATTTAGTTTGGCTAATTTCTAAAACTGGCATACTGATTGCAGGCATTTCGCCCAGGGTTTTTGGAGCCGTCAGTAGGGGTTAATGTGTCCAAATATACCAAGTATGGTCATCAATAAGATCTATAGGAACTGGCAAATTTCTTGACTTCCGTTAGCTGTCTCGTGCGCTGGAGGATTCAGTTGTTCCCAGTGTGTTAAATGGAACCTGTTAAACGAGCAACTTGGAAAAATAAGAGAATTTATATCTACCGTGCATTGGCTCTTTCGTTTCAAAATCCCAAAAATTGAATCTTAGAATTTAATTCCGCTGCAACATTTTGAAACAGGGCTTTCGATTCAAAACTTTACTGCTGTTATTGTTTTCCAGTTTTTGACTGCAATTTACTGCCGTTGTACTCAACGAAATAACAAGCTGTTTGCACAAGCTGTTCGAAGATATGTGAAGCAAATTCTTACGAACTTCATATTTGTTGTCGAAGGAAGTCGGCAGCAAAAACCGGCATAGTAGCTCGAAATAACTCCCTCTGTCTATTGATCATATATGGGTCTTTTTTAGGATCATATCTAGGTTTGTCTCGATAGCACATACAGCTGCGCTTCGTTTAGCGCAGGTTCGAAATGTACCTACTAACAAATCACAAAAGTCAATTCCAAAATATTTCTTTTTCTGCTTAATATTAAATAAATTAAGCTTAGCAATACTCTGCACTATACTGAAGATGGTGATAGTGAACGTCTTAACACTCACACATTCTCAAACGCGGTCTCAAGCGGGAACCTACAAAAATGCCCTCGCGCACGCGATTACGAATCGGTCACGTCCGGAAGTCTATCCTTGATCCTAGAAGCCCAGGTCCATGCCTTCAGCTGAACCAATTAAGAAAATACGTTCATACCTATCAGACAACATGTCTCATGACGACATAACCGGGAACCCTATCGATATAAGGGATCCCACTGACTCTCTACCAGAATTCTAGCCGCACACCGAAAATTTAATATCAGACTCACGGTTCGCGCGACTATTCAAGAACACACGCAAATATGTTACAAAGTCACGTCAGCGTATAAACGGTAGAGCCCCTCGCGATGATCCAAGCAAACTACGCCCACGAACTCGCAAACATGATTATACCCCGGTGATAAGGTGAACGTCTCAGCACTCATAAACTTACCAACGGGATCTCAAGCGTCAACCTACAAACTCCCGCGTTCGCGCCATCATGAATCGGGATCGTCCGGAAGTCTATGCTCGGTACCAATAGTCTAGGTCCATATTAATTAATAAAAATAAAATAAAATTGGAAAATTAAGAAAAAAATAACCCCATATCCACTAGACAAAACGTTCCATGGCGAAATGACCGGGAATTCTAGTGATATGGGGTAACTCATTCCCTGTGAGAATGTGATCCGTACACCGAAAACTAAATATCCTAATGACGGTCCGCGAATATATGAATGGCCGCCGGGTTTCAAAATCGAATTTATACACGCAGTCACATACACGCGAGCACACGCGACAAACACGTCAACATACAAACGCTTAAGCCCTTCGCGATCATCTACGCACACCTATGCCCGCGATCGCACAAACTTGATAACACTCCGGTAATTATGTGAACGATTTAGTACTTACGAAGTTTCAAACGCGGTCTCAAACGCGAACCCGCAAACCTGCGCTATCATGAATCGGTCACGTCTGGAAATCTTTAGCCTTCGTTCTACCAACTACATTCAGTTGGACCAATCAAAAAATAAAGCTTATATTCACTAGACCACACGTTCTACGACGCATGACTGGGAACTCTAGTGATGTGGAAGAACCCACTTTCTTCTGGAATCTGAACCGTACACGAAAAATTAAGTATCAGATTCACGGTCCGCGCGCGCTCCTTTCAGAACACACGCGAATATGCGAAAGGCACACGGTTATAAAATAAAATTTATACACGCGAAGTTACATACACGTTAGCACACGCGACATACAAACGCACACGCGATCGAACACGTTAACGTACAAATGGTCGAGCCCTTCGCGATGATACACGCTATCGCGAGTCCCTACGCCCGCACATTCTGAAAATTGTACTAGTATTGTAGTGTAGTAGGACAACTCTCGAAAAAAAGATCGGGAGAATTTCGAAGCTTCCAGAACTTTTAAGAGACTCAGCTACAATTCCTAGAGGTGATTGAAAAGTTTTCCTAACATTAGTACGACTTTCTTAAGCTCGCTGAATCATCTACATTGACGTTTGTAGGGTTTCTCTGAACTTAGAAAGCCTTCCCTGAAGATGATGAAATTTGTTAGATTTTTCCTATTAATGTAGGACTAAACTAACGTACTATCGATTTAAAATGTACATACTATCTAGTTTAAACTTTGCGTCCTGGAATGAGTGTGTATAAATGCGATAGGTTTAAATCGTGCATGCGATGTACAAACAATATTTTGCAATGTATCGTCTGTTTCGTCACGTGTCACATCAAACTGCACGGAGGACAGCTAATAAACAAACCGAACATCTTATGCACAATCCTAGATGTTCAATGTTGTTTTTGTTAGTCACCGCAACATCCAATCTATGGTAGAGCATATTTTCGTATGACAAAATTATTTTGCTGTGAGTCTATAAAAATTCGCAACACTCGGTTGTTTTAATTTTGGAGAGTCTTCCTTGCTGGACGCGGAACACGGGTACAAGCAGATTTTGTGTTTCGTTTTGTGCCCTTGCTTCGCGTTCGTACCGCACTCAGATATTTGTATCTAAACTTGTATCAGGTTCATGAGGATTGAGGTTTGATTTCTAATCAAATTCCGCTACCTTTGGTATATAAATTATGATAAGTATCCGGTGACGATTAGGCGCCTAATATTGGGAACAATAGGGATACTCGAACCCCCACAACTCTGACCACACATGCGTGCAGTGGATCAAACCAGCTGCGTTTGATTTTTAAAAAAATTGAATTACGATAGGAATCCGGCGGCGATTAATTAAATGCCTCTGATTGCTTTTTTCCCATTGTGTAATGTGTGGTTTCCTCTTTTGTTGTTTCTTTATCGACGATTCAAAAAACACGGGAATTGGCAAAGGAAATACAATAAAAAATTTTACGTGAACAAAAGAACGCGCACAATTACATAGAAACGCTTGGATCTTTCGCGATAATGTGAACCTGGACAAAAAAGGGTTAATTCACAGCATACCTACGCTCACAATCATATAAACGTCCTGGCGATTAAGTCAACGAGGTATCACGAGGAGCGTCGGGTGTAGTGGGCCAAAAAAAAAATCGACTTCTTTTTTATCCGCTTAATTTTTAGTATTAAACCTCTAGAACAGTCTCGCAATCTCGAAGGCCACGCTGAACTTCTTTTGTTTTAAGCAGCCATGCATTCCTCGGGTATATTTGCTATAACACATACAGATTTCTATCTATCGGCAGGGGTATTTTCTACAGCGTTTTTCCGTGATGCAATTTGATGCGGGACATCCTTTAATTGCGTTTTTCTCGAAACCCTTTTTTCAAATTGGCGAACAAGATGACTCAAAAACTGATCAACGAATTGGTTTGATTTTATACGAGAATGCACAATATTTGTAGCCTGTCGATGAACAGCAGAAAACTGAATATTTTTTTCCTTATTATTTTAAAGAAAAGTGAGCAAATTTTACAGTAAAATATGAGTTTTTTCGGTTTTTATGAAGCCATTTTCTGAAACTTGATCCTGTTTCTATTTTTTTTTTTGGTTCATCGACTAACTACAAGTCTAAGCTTTACAAAACTTATCGAATATCCCGTAACAGACAATTTTATTGAGTTATCGTGTTAGAAGCGGCGCTCCTCGACGTGGAAATGGTTGGACGTCTAGTCTTGGAACGCACGTATGTGTGGCTCTGCGAGACTGAGAATATTTTTTTATCGTGCACAATGAATGTATAAATAAATCTTAACATTATACAAAAGATCCATTGTTGCCTTGCCTTCAAAATCGTAAAACCAAATAATTTTCGATTTGAGCACTTACCCCATACACTCCCTTTAAACGCGATCTCATGTGCCAATACACCCGCTCTAGCACAATCATGAAGCATACTCATCCGGGAGCTTCCACTCTAAAATACTGAACATATATACACTAGACAGTCGTCGACCCCAGCGAAATGGGAGCTTTCTTTCTTCCTCCATCTTTAAATAAAACGTACCGAGTGACGGCTCGTACCAACATTCAAAAGCCCACGCGAATATACAAACGGCTACACGGTTATATAAACAAATTCAAATCCGCGAAGTTATGAACACGCTATCATACGCGACGTAAAAGCGCCCACGCGATTAAACACGTTAACATAGAAACGCCCGTTGTCCTTCGCGATAATACAAATTTAGTCACGCATGCGATCAGGTAATCGCGATTATCTGCGCACATTTACGCTCACGATCTCGCATACATAGAAACGCCTCGGTGATCGTGTTAATATGTTAGCACCTACGAATTTATAAACACCGCACAGTGGCGGATCTTCGTACAAAAGTCGGACAAAATCTAAAATGTTGCCTAATTCGGCTGAAAATGAAAAGTTGAGCTAATTTTGAGGTGCTGAGTTGATTTTTGATATCAACAGTTATACAATAATATATTCATTTTCCATACAGTGTCATCCAACCTTTCTTATGATCTCATTTTTATGATAAATTTTCCTTCGCTGATCACCTATAGCAACAATATAATAAAAACATGAAGAACGCTACTTTCAATCCATTGCATAATGTGTTACTGTAATTTTACTAATTATCTTGCACAAAACACCATGTGTCTCCATATCAGCAAAACCTATTTTAATCCACCTAGCGGTGCAATTGTGCCTTTCTCAATCATGAATCACGAGAATGTGTGCGTTGTTTATATTCATTAAAAACTTTTAAATGCATATATTACATTTTATTATCATACATCACATGACAACTATATACAGGAAAATAAATCATTATTCGAGTTCTAAAATTTTGAAAAAGAAAAAACAGCCACGGTAATATTGAACTGAAAAAAGGTGCGAAGTCGGTAAAGTCCCAAAAAGTCGATTTTTTTAAAAAAATTTTTTTCGAGATAACAAAATCTCGACGTTTCATGCATTTTAAAGATGTTTGGCATCAAAAATACGAATTCGATTTCTGAAATTTCATGGGGTCCCCCCTTTGAAAAAAAATTAGAGTTCCGACTTATATGGGAATTTCATGTGTGATTTCCGGAACCATACAAGCGATCCGTGCGAAATTTTACAGACATCTGTGGGGATAAAATAGCTATCATTTGGGACTAAGTTTGTGAAAATCGGCCCAACCATTTCCGAGAAACTGATACGAGTTTGCTAGTTATGAAAGATGGCCGCTTTTCCCGGGCACTTCCGGAACCGTCTATGGTGGTCAATGTAGTCAACGAAAGTTTGTTTGGCCGTCGGTGACCTAGAACCAGCGTTAAAAATAATCGAAGCTCTTTTTTGACGGCTGAAAATGAACCTGTTGCGACTCGCGGTGAATAGAAAAAATATTCATTCAACTATGGATAGATTATTCATTCAGTTGAATATCGTACAATATATTCATTACACTAATTAACTAGGAAAATGTTTTCAAATGCCGATAAAGCATATGAAACAACAATCATCATCGCTTACATTGTGCCAGGGCCTACTTTGAAGCGTTTGATTCGTTGCTGAACGGTCGCTTCGTGTAATAATCGGAGACGAATGAAAATATGCATGGATGAATGGGTGGTTTGTTCGTTTGACGTTTTCAGCTGCGTCACTGAATATTGAAAATGAATGCGCTTGAATATGATCAATTTTCATTCAATGAATTTGAATATTTTTAACTCTGCCTAGAACTGCAAAGTTAAGTTATTTGAGAGACATTTTAGCGAAATTTTTACCTTTTTTGCTTCCATCGGAGTATCGGTTTGAATCACAATTTGCTATGTGATCGCACGCCACAACCCGTAACTCCGGAACCGGAAGTCGGTTGGGGATAAAATTTAATAGCCATTTACGAAGACGCAACATCTTTCATTTGAGACTAAGTTTGGTTGATTCGGTCTAGCCATCTCCGAGAAACCGATGTGACTGTTAGTCTGAATTTGGATACTTCCGCCGGGGCTTCCGGAACCGATGATGGTGGCCAATGTGACCAAAGAGACTTTGAATGGCTGTTAATGACCTAGTACTACAAATCGAAGCAGTTGTGGTCACATTTTGGAAAAATTTTCACCATTATACATTCATTGCAGAATTTCTTAAAATCGACATTTTCTGCGTGATCGTACTCATCACCCTGTAATTCCGGAACCGGAAGTCGGATCCATTAGAAATTCAATAGCAGCCTATGGGAACGTTGCACCTTTCATTTGGGACTAAGTTTGTCAAAATCGGTTCATCCATCTCTGAGAAAAGTGAGTGAGATTGTGTTCGCGTACACACACAGACGCACATACACACACATACATACACACACACATACATACACACACAGACATTTGCCGAACTCGACGAACTGAATCGAATGGTATATGTCACTCGGCCCTCCGGGCCTCCGTTAAAAAGTCGGTTTTCAGAGCAATTGCAATACCTTTCTATTGAGAAAGGCAATATAAATTTAAAATTTCCCTCAATCCGTTTGCGCACTAATACGCAGAACGAAAAGTAAAGGTAATTCCTCATAGAATGTATAATATTTGACCGCTCCAACCTGTTGCGCCTGATTGTACAGAATACATTAGTGAAGAAAGTATTTTTGAGCTGTCCACCTCAGACATAATTAAACGAAAAAGTCACGGTTCCAAGCAAACTTAGCGAATATATTTTAATCGCAAACCAAGTGTCCCAGCAAATGGAACAAGTTATCCTAATGAACTTGAGCTTGTGCGACCACCACTGGCTGCCTAACTCCGTTATCGATCGGGACTAGCTGAAGTTGCACAGGTAATCAGTAGATAATTATGCTTGGGAGTAGCGAAGCATCTCTTTCAATGTGCAACTGCTGGTAACCCTAAAGTGTTTTTGATCAATGCCGGCGCCGACCAGGCCCGAACGTGCTTTTGCTAGAGGCCGTATATACTACTGCGAACTCCACACGTATCACGGGAGGAGGATATTTTTGTTAGTAAGAGTATAGAAGTTGGATCTGCTTCTTCTTTACCGACGTCAGAGAGGTGATTCCACTTACCTGGACTAGAGATATCGATCCACCAATTTCATGGACCGGGGACCAACGGCTTTTACTTCCCTTCCGAAGGAAGACGCGACCACAGATTTTTTCACCTCAGAAAAATCTCAACGACCTCGGGCTGGAATTGAACCCAGGCCAACTGAAATGAGTGGCGGTCACGCTTACTACTCAACCATCGGCGCCGTCTGAAACAAGTTGCTTTAATATCGGACCAAAATCATAAGAGATACATGCATTTTTAGTGACAATAGAAATTGTGGATTTGGAAATGAAAATTATCAAAAAGCTCGTACATGGCTAGGTACGTTTAAACTGCTGTTAAAAATCGTATTCTTAACCACTGATCAATCGTGTTCTGAACCAATAACTATCATTGAGTATGTATCATTCAATACATGAGAATAATTTGAGTTCTGAAATGCACTATTTTACATATACACTAGCGCCACGAAATGATACAGTTTAAAATCAAAATGATTGTCATGCACGTGATCATTGACCTTTGTAGACCTTTATAGATAGTCGAAATTGAACTAGTTGAAAAGGGACATCTTAATATCTATAGTAGTGCTACGGAATGACAGAGTTTCGAACTAAACACACCACCATCATCACTGTATTTGCCTTCCGAAAAACTTCGCTTAAGGCGCGAACATTCAAGGTGGTCAGGTTGTCAATGTCATGTTAAAAATTCATGATTTCGATGTGTACAGTAGCTACCCCCGGGGTAGAATTCCAGCTTGTTATCCACACGAACTTGGTTTTATAATTAACTTCGTTGTATATGCCGATTGTCTAGGCTGTCAGGATTAACTAATAATCTAAAATTCGTTATATTTTTTGTATGTACGTAGTTTTACGTAATTATTATGTTCGGAATCAAACAGATAATATTCACACGGTTTTGCTCTTCAACACAACTTCACTGAGGGTGAGAATCTTGTAGGAAATCAAGATCACCAGATAAAACATGGCACATTATTATTTCACATATACACTAGGGCCATGTGTTGACAGAGTTAAAATGATTGTCATGCACATGGGCATGGACTTCTCAATGATTGTGATGAAGACACAGATATTCTAGGACGTTAGGAAAACGAGATAAAATAAGTTGAAGTGCACAAATCCACATGTACGCTAGCGCCATGTAGCGACAGAATTCCAAACTAAAATTTTCAACCTACCAAGCCGCTTTGGCCTAAAGAGCAACTTTGCTGGAGAAAGCAAATATGAAAATAATCAGGATTTCAAAATACAGCATATTGCATTTACTCATTCCTAGGTGATGCTAAACTTCTCGGGGGATTTTGTAGTATTCAATATGGGTGTACTGATACTTATTGAAGCAATTCCAATTTTTGACTGGTAGTGTACATGGTTATACAGCCGAATTTATACACGCGAATTTAGATGCACACGCGCCATTCAAACGCCCATGTTAAAATACGATCACTCAAGCCCTTTGCGATCATCCTCGACACACCTTTTTGCGATCTCGCAAACATGAAAACGCCCCGGTGATAAAGTAAACGTGTTAGCACTTATGAGCTTAGAAACATTCTAGCACTTATTAACTTAGAACGCGAAACCGTTCACTGAAAATTAAATATCAGATTCATGGCCAGTGTGATCATTCATGAACACACACGAACAAGCGAATGGCAACACGGTTAAAAATCGATTTTATACACGCGAAGTTACATATGCGCTAGCACTCGCGACATTCAATCGCCCACGCGATCAAGCACGTTAGCATACAAATGTTCGAGCCCTTCACGATGATACGCAAAAACGAACACGCAATCACTATCATTTACGCACAAATACGCCGAAGATTTCGCAAACACAAAAACGCTCTGACGATTTAGTGAACGCTATAGCACTTAGCTGTATAGCTTCAGTTAAACCACTCTAAAAAATATAATAGGGGTCAAGGTGGTTGAATAGAAGGTGTGGCGCTATAATTTTAATTTAATGAAATCATTTATTTTATCAATCCATGAAATTCAAAACTTTTTTCCAACGATAGAAATTGATACTTAGAGACAACTTATAACATTATTAAGCATAGTTTTGGAATAATTAAATTGATAGTATAGTACACTGGGCTTGGGTGATGAGCCTGATGGGCGCGTACTCTTGCTTGGTCGATAAGAGTGGGAGATCCGAGCTGGTTCATTGATCTCTGAATCTCATGACTACCCAAGTAACCATAAGCATTAAGCCATTGCACTATATTGGCTATACATTTGCACTAATGTTGCATTGAAACTCCATTACAGCATTAACAACGCAATAAAGCTCTATATTAGCATCAATAATGCATAACTGCACAGCCGACATATAGCATTATAGCTTGCTCTATATGCGTATATAAAGCTGATATAACGCGTACATGCTTCAAGGATCTTTAAAGTATGTAAGCTTTACAAGTGCATTTAATGCCATTATAGAGCAAATAAAAAGCTGATATAATGCTATTGTAATGCTGTGGGTTTGTTTGTTATGCAACTCTTCTTGAAGATTATATTCGGCATATTTCATTTCAATCGAACATATGCAATATAGTCCAGGAAGCAAACGCAGCGCACTTACCGTGAAGGACGAGGCAAGGTACCTCAGTTCGAGACTTACTAAAGGTAATTTTCGTAAACATTCATATCATGTGAGAACGAAAACCCATTAAGGATATTCATTACAATGCATTAGAGCAGAGTCAATTACGGTTTTAAACAGAATATTTCATTTTAAATTTTTTCCTTTTTGCTCATCATACCGAAAGGAAACATAAGAAATGGTTTTAAAACCATGGCGGACAATGACAACCAACTGAAGCTTTTTAATAGCATTAGTAGTGCCAATATAAAGCTTTCAAATTTGACATTTGTGCGTTTTTGCTATATAATAGCATTAGTACTGCAGAAACAAGCTGTCAATCTCTGCACAGTAATAGCACTATATTTCGCCTTTTCTGGCACAATATCAGCATTATATAAGTGTTTAGGGCTTCACGGCTTTTTAGGACAGCTTTATATGTGGATCTAAAGCAGATATTAGGCTACGTTATAATGCTTATTGGTTACTTGGGTAATAATCATTCGATCGAGTGTTTTGGCGGACGGCTGATATGGATATTTCTACTTCCAAATGGGGGAACATACTGGTTCGGTTGTTCGAGGACTCATTTGATCTTGAGCATAGTGATCGAGTCATTCGATTCGGATCAATGGAACATCTATAAGAGATGATCAGACTGAAGATGGGTGTTTTTATCTCTTAAATCGCTCTGTCGCTTTGGCTCGTGAAGATGGCGAGTAACACTCTTCTATAACGAATCGGATTCGCTGTTTTCAGAAACAGAGATGAGAATTTCTTATGGATGGGATTTTCTCTTAAACATACTGTTCAGCCACTAGTTAATGCTCAACTATATCAACTTAATAAACTGAAGCACGTAGTTTTTGAAGAAATCCAATCCACGTGAACCACATCATCAAACACCTAAAAGTAGTTTAGATGCATGTAATATCTATTTCTTTAACGCTCTCGCAGGTTGATGGGATAGACGGTATTGTAAATATCATCAAGCCCCAATTAATTCAATAGAGTTATCTAAATATAAGGACCTTCGCTCTTTTTAGTTTCTATTTTACGAATTTCGCACCAACTCGAACAAATGTTGGCAGCACCCTCTCAGATTTTAATGAAACTTTCTGTACATTAGAGCTTTGTCGCAAAAAGCCACTTTGCATATTTTGTTTTTCCAAAAATGATCTAGACTGTCTTTTGAAAAGGGCCAAATTTTTTTGTCAATTTTTTTCAAATGGCTATAGTCTAAAAATGACAAATCCTACAAAAAATGTTGTAGGAGTGATTTTCACAAAATTAGTCAAATTTTTGAATAAAAATATTGAAAAAGTTCTTCCTTGACTCCTACACTGAAAAAAATCGATTTTAAAAATTTAAAGTCGATTTACACAAAAATCCCATTTTCGATTTTGATGAAATTTTGTTGCAAGATAGGTAATCATGTTCCCTACCTACCGTCAAAAATTCAAGCTGGGCACTTTTAAGGTAAAAAAGTTATTTAAAAAAAACTTTCTTGTCCAAATTTTTTTTTCAGTGAATTTTTATCGAAAACTAGACCAATAAAAGTCATAATCATCTCAGAATCCATTTTCCCAGCTGCTAGTTGCCTGATTCATGCAAAAAGTATCAGTAACGAATTTTTTATTTTATTCAATGAAGACTGGAAGATTGGAAGACTAAAAGACTGGAAGACTTGAAGACTGCAGTTCATTTGTTCTCCAAAACAATATCTGGAACTCAAAAATTGCACAGATTTGTGCCTTTTCCTGGGGGCAAAGTAGAGACGAAAAGGTATTCTAATTCAGAAGATGAACCAAAAATATTTTCCTTGTATAGAATTAATACGAAATAGCATGCATGAAGATAGTTTTAAGGCAAATGAAATATATAAAAATAAAAAAATAATTATGCAAAATTCGCTACATAATACTATGGTGGTTATTTCTTCTTCAGCACTAAACAAGAAAATAAAAAAGTAATAATGAAATATTTGTTTAACGACATAAACTCTTTTCAATGGGATTCTTGATTAAGGGGTTACATACCTTTTAGTGATAAAAATTTAATTTGAATTTACGTAAAAGGATTAAAGCAATGATTTCATTATATCAAACTTATAATATTTTGGTAGAACATTTTTCAGTAAAATAAACAAGCATAAGTTTATAAAAATAAATTGATAATTAGCGGAGTTATGGCTTTCTCCCCGAGCCCCTTTTTTATTTAAGAGGTTTGCGGTGATCACGATTGGAGACCAAAAGATCATCTAAAATCTCAAAACTTTTTCCATTAGTTTATGAGTATTCCTCGTACCTTAACGATTAGTTGAATAAATAATCATTTTTTCCTGCATTCGAGAACGTTTTTAGTAAAAAATCGCTGTTTTATGCTCTAAAAATTTAGTACCCAAATTTCTTATCCAAGAAACAAAAAATTATGAATAAAAAGAAATCGTTAAAGTACGAGAAAAATAATACGATCAATTGATAAAAAAATTAAGAAAATCAATTGAGTAGTTTTTCGGTAATCGTGATCACGGAAAAACCATTTTTAGTAAAACGACACTTCGAGAAAATCGAGTTTAAAATTTCAAATTACTACTGCTTTTGGTAGACGAAGCGCGCTTGGAAGCGCTGTAACTTTCGATCTATTTCTCGGATCTTTATAAAAATTTTGGAAAACATTGTACTTTCAGATAAAGTAATAAAAAAATTCGATTGAAAAAGTAGTTAACCCCTCAATAAAAATATGCCTAGTTGCTAAAGAAGACAATATATTCTCACAAACTGAGTTTTATTGGATTCTGAGATGGTTATGACTTTCATTGGTTTAGTTTTCGATAAAATAACACTGTAAAAAAATTCAGTTTGGACAAGGAACAGTTTTTTTTTCAAATAACTTTGTTTCGTTAAAAGTGCCTAACTTGAATTTTTGACGGTAGGTAGGGCACATAATTATCTATCTTGGAACAAAATTTCATCCAAATCAAAAATGGTTTTTTTGTAAATCGACTTTAAATTTTTTAAATCGATTTTTTTCAGTGCAGGAGTCAATAAAGAATTTTTTCAATATTCTTATTCGAAAATTTGTCTAATTTTGTGAAAACCACTCCTACAACATTTTTTATAGGATTTGTCATTTTTAGAAAAATTGGAAAAAAAAGTTTGGCCCTTTTCGAAAGACAGTCTAGATCATTTTTAGAAAAACAAAATATGCAAAGTGGCTTTTTGTGACAAAGTCTTCATGTACAGAGTTTCATTAAAATCTGAGATGGTGCTGCCAACTCTGAATACGATTTGGCGCGAAATTCGTCATTTGCACTAAGTTCTACTACTAGAGGTTAATTAGTTCTCGTGTTAATAATCCACCAATCATTATGACTACTCAGGATTTTATTTATATAAGAAGTCCGTTTCAAGATGTTGATTACAATACGCCTCGATAGTGGTGTATCGAGGAGGCCGGGAGGGCTGATAAGAGCCTTTTTTCTATTCCATACCTTTCCTCTATTTACCCGCTCATAACCAACAATCAACCAATAACAAATAGATAATTGAGAAAGGATGTGCTATGTGTAGGGGTTGGCTATTCAAGTATTGGTAGAGTTTGAAGTACTAATGTATGCCTTTCATGTGATGATCATAACTTCAGCTGTATCTTGTACCTATCTAATCTATTACGCCTCTTATATATTGTCTTTTCGTGTCCTATACTGCCATTCTACTTCCTCCTTCAGCTGGGCTAATAAAGATGGTGATAGTGAACGTCTTAACACTCATACATTCTCAAACGCAGTCTCAAGCGGCAACGTACAAAAATGCCCTCGCGCGCGCGATTGCGAACGTCCAGAAGTCTTTCCTTGATCCAAGAAGCCTGGGTCTATGCCTTCAGCTGGACCAATTAAGAAAATACGCTCATATCTATACCTCATACCTATTACGCACACCGAAAATTTAATATCAGACTCACGGTTCGCGTGACCATTCAAGAACACTCGCAAATATGTTACAAAATCACGTCAGCGTACAAACGTTAGAGCCCCTCGCGATTATCCAAGCAACCTACGCCCACGAACTCGCAAACATGATTATACCCGGGTGATAAGGTGAACGTCTCAGCACTCATAAACTTACCAACACGATCTCAAGCGTCTACGCACACCTATGTCCGCGATCGCGAAAACTTGATAACACTCCGGTAATTATGTGAACGTTTTAGTACTTACGAAGTTACAAACGCAGTCTCAAACGCAAACGCGCGCCATCATGAATCGGTCACGTCCGGAAATCTTTAGCCTTTTCCTTCTATCAACTTAGATCCATACATTCAGTTGGACCAAACAAATATAAAGCTCATATTCACTAGACCACACGTTCTACTGCGACATGACTGGAAACTCTAGTGATATGGAAGAACCCACTTTCTTCTGGAATCTGAACCGTGCACGAAAAATTAAGTATCTGATTCACGGCCGCGCGCGATCATTCGAGAACACACGCGAATATGCGAAAGGCACACGGTTTTAAAATAGAATTTATACACGCGAAGTTACATACACGTTAGCACACGCGATCGATCACGTTAACGTACAAATGTTCGAGCCCTTCGCGATGATACACACGATCGCGAGTGAGTCCCTACGCCCGCACATACCTGAACCGTACAATGAATATCACATTCAGAATCACGGCCCGCTACAATTGGTCTAAAGCAGTGTTTTAGTGGGCGAGATTGCCTGTCTTGTCTGCAAATTCTGTAGTATGTGATTCTGACGGGGAGCCCTTCCGAGAACCTAGCTCTACAGCTCCAGTAGGACAACTCTCGAAAAAAAATAAGATTGATAGCATAGTGGCTCGAACAATCCGATGCCAGAAAATTCACAAATAGTATCGCTGTACTGGAACATACTTTCGGAAGTTCAGATTCCCGGACACCAGATTAATTCTTCTGGTTCATTTTGCAGTGCCTAAAAAAAGGATAATTTCCTGAACTCAAAAGAAAAAAAACTAAATCTCTTTCGACATGTTAAAGGTGTTTTTGTAAGCACATAACGGTTAATGGTGTGACTTGCAGACTGAACAGAGTTCACAAAAATTGAAATTTGTTCATGATTTAGTATCTTTTACTCATTTATTTTAATTGTGCCTACGACGCATGTCTGCCGAAGGAGAACTTAGTATCATTCGGTTGGCGACCTTTCTGGTTGTGGATATCACTTCACCCCGATATGTTTTTCCCCGAGTTCGTTTTTGTTCCCCCAACACACCGCGGTGTACGGTGCTGATATGCTCGAGAGTATCAAGCTCATGAATCACATGCTGTTGGGTATATTTACATATGCATACTGGCGCAATCGGCGCGATTACTAAATATGGTCAATGTGCTTCGAATGGAAGTATGTGAAGCAGAGTGTACAATGAAACTGTAACGATTATCCTCTGGTGTATTCTTTTCCATACATGATTGATGGTTTGACACATGGGTAATAATTATAAACCGAACCGGAGTTGTGGCTCAATTCCCGACCCAAATTTTGTCAGCATTGTGTTGGAAACTTCCGACATAGGGCAGATAATAGAGACAGTGAGTGACAATCTACGGAGCTGTTGGTTGGGCAATCTAATAACTAACCAAACTGATACAAAGTTTGGCTGCCACGGGCGAGAAAATATTTCAGGCTCAGCTTTTTCCACTATCTTGCAGTTTCCATTGTTCTAGCACAAGTAGTTTGCAATTGAAACCAGTCAACAACAACAACAACACTAACAAGCGCCACTTTTGCAAACAACTCTGCGTCACTAATATGCCGTATCATTTCAGGGTTAGTCATAAGTGAGAATACACAGAGCACACTTTAGAGGTATCAATGTGTCTTTCTCTCTTTCTATGTTTCAGTTGCCATTGCCAAGCTGATTGGTGTGATTCATTCGCACGGTGGTACCTTGTATGCTATACGCGACCGTTGGTTTACTGCGATTCCGTACAGCGACCAGAAAGAGAAGAAACCATATCACGGGGTAGGGGAGTTGGGAGTTAGGTGGACATTCTTTTTGAAAACTCGTTCCCGTTAGAATCGCTAAGCAGCTGATTGGTATTCTACTATCGGAAAATTGTTGTGGTCAACAGTACTGATATGACGCAAATTAAAACGAACCCCCGACTCCCTCATTCAGACAAAGATAGTTGTTGATCTTTTGCCGTTTATGGCGTAAGCAAAAGAACCAACCGTAGTCAGCCAGTCAGTCAGTCAGTGGCGATGAATGGTTAGTAGGTACATAGTTTCGTCATCTCGTTTGATTAGTAAGAACGTTAGAACTAGTCGAGGACGGTGCGGATTCTAATTGGTTACGTCGTTCCTATAGGGAGCTCTCAGTGCCCTCGCGAAGTACGCATGAGTACGAGTTTGGATCGTTATCTGAGCGGGTTAAGGTTAACAGGTGTTGTGCATTTGGCGCGTAATTTGTTGATAAGGATAGCGTTATACAAACGCAGACTCTAATAAGGAAGTTCATTGCTACCACAGTTAGTGAGATCTACTGCAAACGGTGTGCAGCATTACGCTACGTGATCAATTTTTGTATTATCACCGACTGATGGGAGTGTGTACAGCCGACCGATGCTAATTTGCGGGTTTGTAGCCTTGTGTTAATTGAACGGTTTTGTTTTGCTTGTGAAAGCTACCGCCGATGACAGCGACGCAGTCCAATGCAGATGAAGAGTGAAATCAACTTGAAGGTGCATTTCTGTTGAATTTCTAGCACATTGTGTGTAACACGCACCCTATTCCCACTATCTACCAACATTCACCACGCGCTGCGTTACTCGGGCATTTTTTCAAGGATTCAAAATTATTTCTTTAAAATCATAATAATAACTAACAATAACCTTCAATCTGGAACACAAAATTGGCACAAAAACCTTTCGAATCATTTCCTCTGTTTTTGTTTACTATATTGTTACAGCTTGACCGTACGGATCGTGGCCGTAAGTTTGTGGCATGACGTGGATTTCATCATTTATGTTTTAAACCAAGTCATGCCCACGATCTTGCTGATCCATTCAACGCATCGTTCTTTCCGAACGTTCTCAACCAAAGCAACTAAAATTTTCCCCTTTTTTATTCGCTATCATTTTAGGCCGATATTATGAAATTTCATAACTACAGCAGCCCACCAGAGAAAGGGAAGATACGAACTATCAGCGCATCATCAAACCAAGGCTCACCACAGCAGCAGCAGTTAGATTCAGCAGCGCAGCAGACGCAACAGCATCAGCAGTCAGCAGTACAACAACAGCCACAACAGAAACTTCAACAGGTGTCACCGGCTCAGCACCATCAACAACAGCGCCAGCAAAAGCAAGTAGTCAGTCTGAAAACCAAAATTACTGCCCAGCAGCTGCTACAGCTGCAGCAGCAGCAGCGGCAACCGCTGGCAAAACGGGCCCGATTCGAGTCCGTTCCCACCGAACAGGAACAGGACGACGAGGAGGACCAGGAGATTGACACATCGGCCACCGAGTCCGAAACGGAAATGGACCAAACGGCGGGGGACGAGAAAATGGTGATCGTATCCCATCCTAGCCAACGGTTAGACGCCAGTGCACTGAAGGTCAAAGGAGCGACGACGGTACTGGTAGCGGAGGAATCCGACTCGGAAGACAGGCAGGATCGGAAAAGTTTCAAACGCAAAATGGTCAGCAAGCCGAACAACACAAACACATCCACGAAGGTAAAGCTTCAGATGGTGCACGAGTTTCCCACACTGTTTCTGGGACTGAGGCGCAACCGAATTTTCCTGGTGAATTCGTTAGCGCAGAGCTTTGAGCTCAACCAGCGTGATATCATTCTGACGCTGCGGAAAATCAAACTGAATGAGCACAACGCCCGACTGGCTAGTGTTTTCGGACTGACCGACGGAGAGGTGGAAATCTTGTTCCGTACAAGTGTGCCTAAAATAGCGGATTGTTTGCGAAATTTTATCGTCTGGCCGGACGATATCACAATGAAGCTGAACGTTCCCATCAACCTGCGGCAGCATTTTAACAAAATTCATCTTATCCTGAACTATCTGGTGATCAAAGTACGACAGAATGCCGTCAAATATCTTTCTCAAGCGCAGATGGAGTCTTCGTACTGCGAGCTGGACCAATGCCACAAATTGAAATACCTAATCGCGTCCACGCTGGACGGTTGCGTGTGCTTTGTCTCGCGAGGCTTCGGCATCCAGACGGACGACGAGGCAGTATTGGCACAGTCCGGTTTTCTGACCAAGTTCAAAACCAACACGAATCTGATAGCCGGTAAAAATTTCCACAATTTCGAAGATCGCCTCACCAATGGAAATGATCACGATCACGAAAACAACAACGGGGGCGGTACGGCGGCAGGAGCAGGACGAGTCGGTTCGCATGGTAGATCCGATGGATCCGGTGCTGGTACCGGAGACGACTCCGACCTGGAACGGACGCTGACGACGAGTAACGAGGACGATAACTTCGAAGAAATAGTGTCGGAGAAAATCAGCAAAAGTAGAACGTTCAAGCTGAAAAATTACATCGAGAGCGTGCTGGAGAGCTTTCAGGGTCACATGATTCTGTCGCCGACGGCGTGTGTGGACGGTGAGACACTGGAGCTGCTGGACGACGTCGTGGTGATTGTCGGGGCGCTCATAAACCTGCAGAAGCAGGAGGTGGAGTAGAGGTGTAAGTTTACAAAATGAAACCCCTTTGTTAGTAGGATTCATATCGATAAGAAGTTAGGTCGATAATAGCACCCGCTGTAGAGCTCAGTTTCTTTTCTTTCTGCTTGGAATTTCTATTACTATTTTTTAATTTGTTGACGATTTTCGTTTTTTTTTTTTGAAACTGGCCAGGAGACTGGATCCCCCGATGCAGGGGGAGATGAAGAATGCAACAGTCACCGGCACTGTGTAGACACACAAGAAGATGCGTTAGCTCGTATTGTAGATAATTTATTATTGGTATAACACCTATACTAAACTATTAATATAACTAAAAAATAAAGTTTATCGATGAAATATAATGCAATCAATTTTAGACAGAAAACAGAAGAAAAAAATTACATTGTAGACAATTTGATTTAGACTGTCGAATAGGACTAAGGCGGGCGTGAGCCGCAAATGATAACCTGATAAACGGTCGCAGTCGAAAAATTACACTAAGTGGCTAATGGTTCAACGTTGCAGAGAGAAGGTTTGGGGTCACATTATGCAACCAAATAGAAACAACTTTTTCGTACAAGCTTATTTACAAAAAAAAGCTTTTGTTTCGAGATGCGGATTGTCATCCCTGGTCAATGACACTGATCGAGCAAGAGTTTAAAGGGGGTTTTGAGATAAACGATACGAGTAAATAGTAATTTTAGGCAAGTTGTTACACCATTTTTTTCAAATACTGTGGTGACAGTCGATGAGTTTATGCGCTTTGATCTTGAGTATTTTAATTTCTGCTTGGTCTCGGTAGACTCTAGAAATTCTACAGCATGTCATGTTCGCATAAGCAGCATATGTAGGTAGAAGATTTACGTTATATAATTTTTATACGCTCAGTTTCTGCAACAGCAGAAGATTCATTTTTCTTACTATAAGTCGCATTGGCTGTATTTTTTTTTGAGTCTCCTAAACCGGAGTTTCAGAGTAGCAAAACTAAACGGATACGATGACTTGTTAGTGAGGATACGTGGCGATATGTTTTTGAAGCTCTGCGAGTGATCCGCAATAGAAGTAGAGTAGAAGTAGAGAGCAAAGGTCAAAGTAATGTGCTACAGTCGGCCCTTATTTTATAACCTGCGGATATCCATCATATTGGCGTGTCCGTGTCTTTAATATTCAATGAGGCTACTGAAAACGTCTAACGAAGCAACCAGGAATCGAACGTGTAAAAACGCATCCAAGTAGAACCTACATACTTTAACCGAAGATAACTGTTGTTTTAGATAATCCCCCTGAACTCGAATATCCGACAGCGTTCTGGAAGTTTTTCAATCAAAGGATTATATCCTAGAGAGGATGACCATGGGGAAACATAATGATGTCATTCCAACCGTGCGTGATAAAAACGAGATAAACAAGCGGAATGGCTATCGCCAATGAGATTGAGCAAGGTAGGTAAAAAGAAATTGTGAGGAGCGTAGAGAACAGTTCACTGATAAGGAACTGAAAGCACGAACGTGAATAGAACTGAGTTCATGATCAGAACAGCAAGAACAAGAATGGACTTATCGTAAATGAGTGTGAGAACAGAGACCACACAGGGATGCTCGTGCAGCAAACGTTCTCGATCACCAAGTCGTATATTGACAAGGGGATTTGAAGATTGGCGGGCCTTTTATCTATCCCACACACAATACCGGAGCGACTGATGATCGCTGGCCGTAATAACTCGACTGTTGTGGGGGATCGAGGTCCTAGTATGTGCTCAACATCGACGCAACACGCCCAAGGTGAGGCTCTATTTGCCTTGCTGGGATCCAAAATGATCAGATAAATGCTGGGAAAAGTGGACCAATCAGTTTCTCCGCCATATTCTGATCTGGTAACACAATCCCCCGATGAAAATAAATACAATGCAATTAAGAACCGTCTAATCACACTAATCGTCTCTTCAAACTATCAGCTCAGGAAAAATTTGAAAAACTTTTGAGTTCTTGCGATTTGGGCGACATGCTTCTTAACCATCCTCTTTGTCAAAATGCAAGAAATTTTTGTTGAGCTTAATGTCAAAGAGGGACTCTTCAATATGCTGTTTTTACAACGAATGCCACCAAGCATCAGAGCAGTACTCTAAACTTCCAGAAATGTAGGATAAAATGGGCGATCCCGCCGGTCCACATCACGTAGCTGCAGAATCACATCAAGCCCCTTCAGCAAGATCTCGATGCTCAGATCGTCAAATTCTCTGCAGAGGCTCGTCGGACGAATATTAACTCGACCGGCAGCCGAAATCGAAGCCATTTTCTCGATAGCCAGGTGCCATATGTGGGTACCAAAAGTTAAATGCTATTGCTCAACAATGCCGCTCGCCGTGTCGTTTTACAAATACTATACCCTCTCATCTCAGACGGAGGTGGTGGGAGCTCTTGCATCCCGTAGCCGTCTTAAGCAAATAAGCGTTTTCTGTTCGACACCGGCTAAGATCTTTCGATTATTCCTACTACTTCGACAGAAAAGCTGCACTCGACTGTACACTGGCAACTTCACGCTGTCCACGAATAAATTATAAAAACGTATGCGAGCCTTTTCATAACCACCGACCTAGGGCTTCGTCGAAAATTCACTTTAATCGCTGATGTTAGCATGCCCAGCATTGGAGCTGACTTTCAAATGACTTTTCATACTACCGAACACCATGCACTCGGGGTTGCATCGTGATATTACTCATAATATTCAAACCAAAGGACCTCCACAATCGTGCAAAAGTCGACGGTTAACTCCGGACAAGTTGCAAGCCGCTAAGAAGGATTTTGAGTTGATGTGTGAACTTGGAATCTTTCGCCATTCCGGCAGCTGCTAGGCAAGCTCCATGCAGTGCGTCCCTTATAAAAAAAACGGTCAAGTTGAGGTCCCTGGAGGACTATAATAGGAAACTGAATGCTGTAAAAATATCCGATCGGTATTCGGTACCGCATTTTGATGATTTGATGAACGCCCAGAACGGAAAGTTGATCTTTACTACTCTAGATATTGTACGCGCATCCCTTCAAATCCCAGCAGAGGAATGTGATATACCAAAAAACGGCAGTAATCACCCTCTTCGAGTAATTTGAATTTACACGGGGATGCAGTTTGATTTGTGCAATGCTTCGCAAACATATCAACGATTCAGTCGCAAAAGATTTAGCGACTTCGATTTTCTTGTAGTTTTTGGAGATGACATCTGTAATGCCTTGACGTCTCCTGACGAACATCAAAGTCGTGTGCGAACAGTCCTGGAGCGGCTTCAGAAAACGGATCAGTCTCGAAAGTTTTTTTTTCGCGCAGGCAAAATCAGAGTTGATAGAAAGGGCATTCGGCCCCTACCGGAACGAGTTGCAGCCCTGCAAAACGTCAAGCTTCCAGCGACAGCCAAGAAGTTACGTCGCTTACTAGCGTTGGTCAACGGATACAAGCGTTTTCTTCCGCATGCAACGAAACGCAGCAAGTTGCACTTCGAGATTTGATTTTCTCAAAAATCATGTTCTTCATGTTGAGTGTTTTTAAGGTACTTCTTGCTATCAGTTCTGTTCTTTTGCTTAACACCCATCACTAGCAGCTAGAGTGCTGTACGGAACCAGTACACGTAGGCATGTACCACCAACTTCAGTTCCGCATCTGATAGAGGACACGATTACGACTTTTATCTGGAATGACAGTCGTTCTTCCGTACATGCGACAGTTTCGACAGAACACTATCTTTTCGTAGTAGATGGTGAGTCTGGTAAACTGCACATACTGAATGACTTTCTTTTTTTTATTTTTCTACCCCATGCCGCACTAAGTGCCTATCACCGACGCCAGAGATGTGAAATCCACCATTTGTACCCTAGATATTGACCCATCAATATACGGTCCGAGACCAATGGCTTTATCCCCACGTCCGAAGAAAGACGTCACCAGATTTTTTACCTCAGAAAATTTCAATGACCTCTGCTGGGATTGAAGCCCAGACCCACTGGGGTGAATGACGGTCACGCTTATCACTCAACCATAGGCGCTGTCGACTGAACGACTTGTATTGAAAGTACTCGGCAAAACTTACATTATACATCGATTCCTCCAGTGCTCTCGTGACAATGACGTACTGTTGTTTCTGTTAAATGCAAGTGTTGATTAGCCACGGGATGGGCAAGTAATATAGCAGCAACGGTTGTTCCCGATGATCGACAATGACGGCTTTTTTTCGAGTCAGAACTTCTGATCAAAGATCCTACGATGAAAAAGTGTTGTGGCGAAGATGAGCCAATCAATCTAACTGTAGTTCGTTTCAGCTAGAGAGAATATACAGGCAGTATTCTGCTTGACATCGAAAAGCTTTTTCAAGCGAGTGTGGTTCGATTGTAAATGTGGTGCTCATCGCCGGTGTTGTCGTAAAGCTTCCGAACTTTTAGAAGAACGACCTGTTGATGTGGTGCGCTCAGACAGAGACTCAATTCGCGCTTGGCAATGTCACAAGCGATCCCACAAAATTCTATACCATTGTCGCCAAAATTGATCAGTCTGTGATATGCCATGTGACGGATCTGGTCAGTAATCCACCCGAGGAAAATAAGTATGATGTAAAAGCACAAGTTTCCGCTCAAGAACGGCTCGAACGCTTGTTGGATTCCTGTAACCTAGGAGACATTCGACTGACACACATGCTTGCAAAAATGTAGGAATTAGCAGGTGGTTTGAACGTAGCGGATGATCTCAAGATGCTTTTCCTCCGACGCTTGCTGCAGAAAGTAACGTTCAGCGATGGCACAATTGCAAATTAGCGAAAATGGCTGATACAATGCTGGAGTCTTTGGACTAACAAGTTGCTAGCACATCATCAAGCTCCAACGTTGACGAAATGACGGAGTTACGAGGATATATCGCCGCCGCTCAAGCACGGAGTTCGTAGCGCTTCCGATCGGCTTCACGAGAAAGCAGAGCTGATGAAATATGTTGGTTGCGTAGAAAACACGGAAGACAAAAATGTCACGAATCATGTAAGATTAGCAGCGCAAAAAACTAAGGTCATGTCCATCTGAAACGGCGAAGATGGGCACCAACCTAAAAATACTGTTATCGTGAACATAAAACATCATCGGATAATCCACGGAACTACCAAATGGTCTTCTGTTAGCGGCATAACGGAATCAGCTATGCATAGCATAACAGTAGTTGCGGCAGATCATCCGTGGGGTGGGCATAGCGTAGTTGGTAAATCGATTGCCTTGTACGCAGCGCACCTGGGTTCGAGTCCCGACCCCGCACATAGGGTTAGAAATTTTTCTTAAGAGATTTTTCTAACCCGAAGAGGCGAATGACCTTAAGGTTAAAACCTCTATAATTGAAATAAAAAAAAAAAAAAAAAAAAAAAAAATCATCCGTTTCGGGTGCCCGCTGGCAGAACCTTACCCACAGCGACTAAAAAGGCAGCGCAACATGACATTACTAATCATATCCAGACGAGAGGGTCACCCATCGTCACGAAATGCCGTCGATAAGTTGGCTGCCGCTAAAAAAAGAATTTCAATTAATGATCGAATCGCAGTACACGGGCCAGTCCGCTACGCTCCGTTCAAAAGAAAAACTGAGAATGCAGATTCTTGGGAGATTACCGTGCTCTAAATCAGGTAACTCACCCGGACCGATACCCTGTTCCGCATATCCACGATTTACTAATTTACTTTACGTTACAGAGGAAATCCGTATTCACTACGTCAGATCTGTAGAAAGCGTATCACCAAATTCCAGTCGATGTATCGGATATTCTCAAGAAGGTTGTAATCATACCATTCGGGTTGTGTAAATTTATACGTATGCAATTTGGCTTACACAATGCTTCACAAGCCTTTCAAAGGTTTTTGTCGATATGGACGATGCATCATCGCTTCAGCTACTACCGTGGAGGAACATTATCAACATGTTCGCGCTGTTTTCGAACGACTCCAATCTTACGAACTTTCATCAACGTCGCTTTGCAGAATTTACGATTAAATGCCATGGTTACGAGGTGAGTGAAACTGGTATACTTCTCCTTCCGGACTGAGTGAAGGTGGTGACCGACTATTCAGTACCATCAACGGCCAAAGAAACTCCGCCGATTCCTAGCTCTCGTAAATTGCCAAAAGCGATTCATTTCACGCGCAACGGATGTACAAGTTGAGCTAAGTTCTCTGATTCCTGGGAATAGAATGAATGATTCAAGAAAGCTGTTGATGTTAGTTATCCACTAGGGAGAGATATTCGGAAACGCCATCTTGAGACAGCAAAACTCAAATTCTAGAGCCAGCCGAGCCAAACTATCTCTTTTTTTGGAGGACTGCTAGATTTGCAAGTTTTTTCGCTTTTCTCTCCGCATATCTCTCCCTAGAGGATAAGTTGTTGTGGTCAGAAGAAGCAACAGCTGCGTTCAACAAATGCAAACATTCCCTGTCATAAGCAACACTATTGCCCTATGCCAATCCTATCATGCTACTTGGTCTGCTAATCGATGATTCAAATACCGCAGCGGGGGCTGTACTTCAACAGCTAAATATAGGCAGCTAGGAGCCATTGGGTCCAGAAAATGTTTCTTCCGCTCAAATCAAATATTCTACCTTTGGGCGCGAATCAACAGCGTCAGTGCAGTATTTTGGGCACATGCTGGAGGGACGTGATTTTCACGCTCACGGCTGCTCTTACGGTCAGCCGAACACCAGGCTTCCACACGATGAACGTTATCTGTAATTTATTTCGCAATTTACGAACGACATTCGTCACATTAGCGGACAGCAGCAAAACATCATAGCAGATGCACTATCAAGAGTGGAGACAGTGCTGATTTCTTCACCGTTCAACTTCGAAAAAATATCTAGTCGATAGCGAACTGCACGGGTTACTGAAATTACCTACATCGCTTAAGTTGAAGGTTCGCTAAGTTCAAAACCACTGTACTGTGAATGTGATACGTCTCACAATGAACTTAGATCGTATATTCCTCCGCACACATAGGGAAAAAATAATGCACCACATGCATAGACTGGTATGCCCTGAAGCACGTGCCACTCGTCGCCTAATAGCAAGCCACTTCGTATGGACAAGGATATTACTTGACACGCCCGTAACTGGCATACCGTGCCAACGTTTGAAAATTCATCGTGACCCAAGAGCTTCGTTTGACAAATTTAATGGGATCAGCTAGCCTACCACCAAGCGATTAGGATTGATAATAGATGTTTCGAATACATCGGCTGGAGTAGTACTACAGCTCAGTACGTGGAACTGATTCTTGCAGCCATTACGTTTTTCTCTTCAGCACAAATGAAATAATGTCCGTGAAATTTTCATCGAAGTTCGAAAAGTTGCCAATCATCGGCCTCTAACTCATTCAGCTGGTGCTACCAGTAAGAATTATTTACCCCTCCGAACAATGAAGTTGGTGACACTCTTTCTCGCCTCGAATCAATACAATATCACCTATTTCGGTCTGATTTAACACCGACCAATTGATCTTAGAATGGATATAATTAACCCTCCGGAAGTCGCGCATATGGCCCACTGAACGAGCAGCCGCTGATGCCTTAAGACGATTTCGCTAGTTTTTCAGAGCAGCGTACACTCAGTGCACTAGCGCGACTTCCAGTAGGTTAAGAACCTCACATGCTTAACGTTGGCATCGCTGGAACTGCAAAAAAAATCACTGAAATTTGGTGACTTTCTTGTGATATATCAGGAAGGATTCTGAATTTCAGTTTTGATGTTACACTGTGTAAACTATCAGCTTAACGAGAATCAAGAACACTCGTACTCGAGTAGTCTTTTCATTAAATAAAGCAACCGTTTTGGTTAAAAAGTCCGAAACGAAGCAGCGTGTGTAATTATTCTATTATTCGAGTGAATCGTTAAAAAGTATAGTTTAACGATTAGTTCTCAGTTGTGAAATAAAACACTCTGTTTATCTTCACTGATTACCCACGTTCTCTGACTGTAGTCTAAAAACGAGAAATGAAAACCTACTCTCTTGCATCGATGGCAAAACAATTCGGTAAATAATGAAATACAGTTGTACCTACCATAACGGGTTAACTAAACACCGAGTTCAGCGAACGTTTGACAAATTCAATTATGTTAATACTACAAAAGACGACATTCGATCGTTCAACCAATTAGCCATAATGCAACAAAGGAAAATAAACAAAAATAAAAATAGAAAAGTTTGATTTTCCAAACGAAACTGTACGAAGAGTTATTCTTAATTCAATCAACACTAACATTACTCTACCCGTTACTACCTATATCATTATCATTGTCCTATATCTACGTTCGGTTATACGATAAGCGAAGGTGTCCTGCTTTGCTTGTAGAGCAGTGTTGTAGTTCCACCAGAAATATCCATGCGACGTTGTTGTAGCAGGTATTATATTACTATATCAAACTCAGGCAAATCTCTCGGCTATTTAAATCGATATCAGTTGACGAAGGGGGGAGAAAGAAAAATGAGACAAACGCCGTTGATGTGCGAACACAGCAATTCACTGAGAGCAGATAGTAAAACAGAGGCCAGGCTGGTTCCCCAAATTCCAATAATAGCGGACGTAAATGCTATGTATCGTTTGGTTCTCTTTTGATTTTTAGCAGCATAGGGAAGTTGAATGATAAAATAAAATAAACCTTTTGAACAACAGTACTGATAATAGCACTAAAAGTTTAGATGGCAAACTGATAAATATTGAGTGTAATAATTCTATTACTACAAATAAATACTAGTATCAAACTGTTCTTTAAGTAACAATAAACAATGAGAAAAAAAAATCAAGGGAAAACATAAAAAAGAAGAAAGACGAGATCTTATGAGTGGAAAAGCTGATTTATACGAAAACTAGGCAAAGGACTGTCACTTGTTAGGATGTAAAATATAGCAGAAAGATGGATCGAGCTAAATGAAAAAAAAACAGAGCAAATATTATGAAAACAAAATTTTGTAAATAGATATACACAGTTAGGGTAGAATAAAATTAATTCAGTAACCATTTTTATCAGCACGATGATAATTAATAATACTACTAGGACGTTTCGAAGCAGTTGAAAATTAAACGATTAGGCTGGAGTAGTGTTTCAGTAATAAAAAAACAAATAGACTACTGATGATAACCGCAAAGCTTTCGGCATAGTAAAGCGATTATGAACTTTGAAATTACTCTTAAAAGTATCTAAATGAATAAAATTATTTACAAGCAAGTAAGATCCGGCCGGTGTGAAAATTTTTTGATCAATCCGAAAAAGAACTTTACTTATATGACTCTTCTTATCTGCACTGCGTTGTCGAACCTACTGTTAGTAGGACTACACCAACTGCTGATAAACCACGGCAGTTCGATTCTTATACCAGCTGCAATACAGAGTCATTTACTATCAAACTTAGCCAAATCTTTCTAAAGGTAGGTATTAGAGATGCACCGAATAGTACTATTCGGCTTTCAGCCGAATACCGAATATTTAATGTTTAATTATTCGGCGTACCGTATATTCGGATTAAATCAAAATCGGCTGGTATTCGGCCCGAATATTCGGTGCATCTCTAGTATTTTGTATATATGTATATTCTTTTATTTTGTTTCTTTTAAATATATCATGAATATTCGACCATTACTTATCATATTCGGCCGAAAGTCTGTTTTTATTATTCGGCGTACCGTATATTCGGCTTAAATCAAAATCGGCTGGTATTCGGCCTACCGAATATTCGGTGCATCTCTAGTAGGTATCATTAAGTCTGACATCGCGGCGTGCTTGTCATGCTATACCATCATGAACCTATTCCTCGCTAGCATCTTAAGTTATGAAGAATCATCCATTCTGCACATCTTTTCCTTGTATCTGCCGAATCAATATCACTGAGTTATCGTCTGACATTATAACGGCAGCTCATCCCATCCGACCATTTTTTTTGTGCGTGCGATGCAATGACTAGATCAGCAAGCAGCTGCTGCAATTCGCGTTTCGTATACTGCCTCTACGTTCCATCTATGCTGTACCTACTGCTCCATAGATGCTTCGCAGTAACTTCCATTCGAAACCACTAACTGTAGGTCGTGTTCTGTCAGCATAATATATGTTCAGAAGCACTGCACTAATTTTACGAAGTTTAAAGTAAGTATACGATTAACTAGACCAAATTTTGCACTAGCCCCCAATTATTCGCCAGAACCAGTTATCAAAGTTTTCCAAAGGAAGTTCAGATGCGATCTATTTCTGGTTAACATGACTCCATAATTCTTTTGTTACTCTGTTGCTTGAAAAAGAATTTCTTCTGGGCCAATCTGCTTCCTCAACTTGTACAGTCAAAAGCGCACCGCTTGCGAACAGCATACAAACAAAAAACACTACCCGCGACGCGCTGCTTTAAGGTTCAACTGAGAACGCCTCAATTAGTGGCCATCTTGGAAAAGGAAAAAAACAGGTTTTTATCACACCGTTGGGAAAATATTCATGAAAATAAATCTATGTGTTCGGGGCATCGTTAGAGTATTGTTAATTTATTTTTCATGAAGACTTTTCCAATGGTGTGAGAAAAAGCTGCTTTTTTCGTTTTCTAAGATTTTCCAAGCTTTCTCAGTTGAATCTTAACGTGTACGTGTAACACATAGACACAGTAAAGTCCCGTTGCCCCGTTGTGAAACGAGTGAATCACAAAATAAATTTCGCTCATAGCGAACACAATCGCGATTGACTTCGCAGACCTGTCAGACAGCACGTGAGATGGTACAGTTAATCAATATTTAAATAGAACTTACGCTTACAGAAGTTTCTCACATACAGCTACATCATACAAGACAAGTAATACTAATAGAGTTCATCTCCTTAGCCAAGGTAGAAAGCTTCGTAGCGAGGAACAACATACAACACGACGTCGAATATGAAAACGTCAAAACCAAGTTCCCCGTGTATATACCTTGTGTAGGAGATAATCCTAGAACGATAAAAAGGTTAATAAATTTTATTTGAAATGATACTTACCAGGGAGATAATTTAATTACGCTGACGTTAAAAGAAAAAAAAAACAACAAAACTCTGACATGAAATAGACTATACTTGTAGTAGTACGTCCATTCAATTATACCAATAAACAAGATCGGGTCAAATCCAAACAGTGAAGCGTTTGCTTCCAACGCTTAATCTTGCGGGGTACTTGATATGAAAGGTGTTCACATTTGTCTAAGTGTGTACGTTTAACTTTTATCTCGAATAGGAGGATGTGAAAGAGAAATCAAGCATACGTAGGCCGTAGTTATTTTAATTATGCGCTTTCGTTTCGATGGGTTGGTTTTGTTAATATGTATGAGATTCAACGGACCCGATCGTCATTATTCATTTCGCAAACAAGACACCAACACACTCAAAAGAACAAGTGTTCCCACCTTTCTAGACGTGTAAAAGAAATTGCATCTGTATATTCCGTATATTCATTGCCCAAAGCAAGAGACCCGACTAAACAAGAACGGACTTGTCAGAGTCAATAAAAGAGTGCTGTAAAAACACTATCTAATATCTACCTGTGATGCAAAATGAACAAACGTGCACGACAGGCAATCATTGCAAAATTATATATAAAATAATAATAAAACTAAAATCGTTCTGGTTTGATTCATGCACATTTCACAACGCCAACGTTTATTGCGCTGTCGACTAGAATTGGGTTTCGTATGTTTACTTTGATCTTATTTGACACGTTGTCAATTATTGTTTGCTCTACATTCAACGCGAAATTGGCCCACAAAATGCTTTGCCGTGAATTATACGCCCAATCTCGCGCCCAATAGCGTCTAGATTAATCATCTGGTCTCCAAACACGGCAAAATAAACGTGAGCATCGATAAATCAATCGTGGACTAGTATTTGGGAATTACGTTAGTTTGTGTGAAGCATGCATAAACCGGATCTGGTGGAATATTAGTATGAGTAGACACTGAGTATTCGTGTCTATTGAAATCGTGCTAGTATAACGCACACGACTTAATCAAAAACGAGCTGGAGCGAGAGCGATATTATGATGAGCGAGACCTATTGAAAGGACCCGAAGTTCGGAGGGGAACGATATACGAGAGAATGTGTGCATGTGAGAGTGAATAATGTGTACAGCTAGACGAGCGAATAAAATCGAGCGTTGTTCAGCATTCACTCGACCACATTTACCGCGATAGGACGTGATAAAAATGGAGAGCTCGCAGCGAACTAGAAAAATTCACGACAATGGCGCAGACAACGCTCCCATGAGGTAAGAAACCCCTTTTATTATCAAGAAATAATATCTGCGGTTTAGAACACTGCAAAATAATAGAAGAAAAGTTAGTGTTTAACTTCGAAAATCGTCAAAATAATAATCGTTGCAAACAAACGATTATTGGCGGCCATTTGTAATTCAAAAGGAGTATGAAGTGGTATCAAATCTCCCCGACGGAAGGGCGAGAGGCTCAGAATAATTAAAAGTGAAATAAAAGCTTACAGACTTTCGGTCGAGAATTGAAAAAAAAAAAAAAAAATAAAAAAAATCGCTAGCCGACGGAAGGGCGGTTTAGCTATAATAAATATGCTTGCCGACGGAAGGGCGGTATAGCTTTAAAAAAAGAAAAAATGAAAATAACATGCTTGCCGACGGAAGGGCGGTTTAGCTTCCGAAAAAATAAATAAATGCTTGCCGACGGAAGGGCGGTTTAGCTTTGGTAAATATGCTTGCCGACGGAAGGGCGGTATAGCATTCAAAAAAAAAAAAAAAACATGCTTGCCGACGGAAGGGCGGTTTAGCTTCCGAAAAATAAATAAATGCTTGCCGACGGAAGGGCGGTTTAGCTTTGGTAAATATGCTTGCCGACGGAAGGGCGGTGCAGCTTTCAAAAAAAAAAATCAAATGCTTGCCGACGGAAGGGCGGTTGGCTTTCAAAAAAAAAAAAAATAAATGCTTGCCGACGGAAGGGGGGTTTAGCTTTGAAAAATATGCTTGCCGACGGAAGGGCGGTTAAGCATTCAAAAAAAAAAAAAAAAAAAATGCTTGCCGACGAAAAGGCGGTTTAACAGTGGAAATAAAATACATATTATCAATCTTTATAGCTATTTGCAAAATGAGAACTATTATAATCAAAACAAAATACAATGGTTGTATTTAATTTCTCGTTCACAGCGGCAAATCGCCAAAGAAAAAGAAGGCCAAATCGGCAAAGGCTCAAAAGTCCAAGACAGTAATGACTTTGACAAAAGAACTACACGATGCAGTTACTCGTGCTGCTTTCCTAGAGGAAGCGCTAGAAAAAGAACGTTCCGAAAAAGAAGCTTTAAAGGCTAGTGTAGATGCTTTGAATGTCACTAATAGTGCACTGAACGACAGCATCAATTTTGAGGTATCACCCCTCCCTTCTAGTACACGACGCACCGAACCAACAAGCAATATTGAAGAAACTCGATTCATGTCATCCGTGAATCAGCTATCGGTGTCTTCATTGAATGTACCGGAATGCTTGCCACTAGCAGACGACGACGAGATAAGTCGGCACTCTTTTGAAATGTGGAAAGATCTTCTGATCGATTCGATGGCATTGGCGGGTGTTAAGGACGAGCCCACACAGTTTATTCTTTTTAAAATCAAAGCTGGGGCCCGTTTACTTGGAATTTATAAGAACACAAGGTCCAGTGAAGGAGCACCTGATGCAGATGTCAACCCGTTTTCCAACGCGCTACATCGCTTGAAGTCATACTTCGGATCGGGATCTGACATTATGTTGCAGAGACGAAAACTTGCCTTAATGACACAGAAAATAGATGAATCTGATCTGCAATTTGTCAATAGAGTAGCTGCAACGGCTAGAATGTGCGAATTTGGCGATAATAAAATGTTCGAGGAAATCGTCGGTACCATAGCCGGACAAGCACGCAGCCGTGAAGTGCGCACAGCAGCGTTGAGAATGCTGAACAGAAGCGGTACAGTTACGGATTTGGTCGATAAGATACGAGAGATTGAAACTATTCAGATCAATGAGGAATACTATAGACAGAAGAACATTCGTTCAGAGCAAGCGGTTATTGCTCCGGTGAGAGCAGATTATCCACGGAATCAGGCTGTTCGTCATCGTTTCCACCCATATCAGCATAGCCAAATAGCCCAACAAACTTCATCTGGTCTTCAGCCATCTAAAGGCACACGGTATACCGAATTTTCGGGATGGCGAAACACTTACCGTGGTGCAACGGGGCGCCGCGGGATGAGCTACAACCGACCGCGCGGAGAAAAATGTTTTAGATGTGGTAACTTTTACCACTCTTCCTCGGATTGTCCGGCTATCGACAGACCCTGCCGAAACTGTGGCCAGGTAGGCCATTTTCAAAGAGTTTGTCGCTTTGCACCTCAACCAGCACCGGTTCAGGATCGTCAGGTAGATACCCCGGAAAAGAAAACCAAAAATATCGCTGCTGTTGAAAAACTGGAAGTGAATACAAAGCCCACTGAGAAAGTAAGTGACATTTCAGAAAATTAATTTTATACCTAGTTGATAACATGATTTCTATGATTGCTTTGTTACATATTGAATTTGAGACTCAATTACTTTGCAAATAAATGAAATGATATTGAACGAATTTTGGAAAATTACCTTAATTATACGAAAAGCACCTACTTGTATATGCATACTTGGTTCCTAGTTGGAGTTTAATATAACATAAGTTAGTACCTACTCAAAAAAATAACAAAGCCATGGGATCTGTATTCGCCAATAGGTTTTTCCTTAAATGAGCCGATATTCTTATTTGTCACAGGTTGAAATCAATATGATGTTATCGACGGAGAAATTAAATGAAGAAATTATTGCGGCAACAGTCGCTGGATTGGCGTGCGAATTTATGATTGATTCGGGTGCTCAGGTCAACACCTTTACCGATGAGTTATTCCGTGTACTGATGAGCGATTCATATTATAGTGAAGCCGTTTTCAATATTCAAGACCAAGCAGACAGATCTCTCAAGGCCTATGCCTCGACCGGAGAAATCCCGGTAATAGCAACATTTGAAGCATATCTGTTCATTGCTGTAGATAGGCCTGTGTTACTGGAAAAGTTTTACGTAGTAAACGAGTCAAGATCATTACTAAGCAGACCGACAGCTACCAGATACAGCGTATTGATGCTGGGATTGAAAGTACCGGTATCGAAGAGCTATGTCACAGGAGATTCGGGGTTACAAACTGCCGAAATCGCCACAGTCAACGAAAATGTACCCTTTCCCAAATTTAATGTCCCCCCGGTGAAGATAAGCTACAACAAGGATATTGCTCCATGTAGAAACATTTTCACAAACATCCCTCTTGCCATAAAACCCTTGGTTCAAAAACGCCTCAACCAGTTAATATCGGCAGAAATTATAGAGCCAGTATCCGAGGAAATGGATGTTTCATTCTGCTCGTCAATGCTCGTTATTCCAAAGGGTAAAGACGATTTCAGATTGGTGATTGATTTGAGAGGACCAAACCAGTACATATATAGGACCCCTTTCATTATGCCATCCTTAGAAAAGATTCTTGCTGATTTAGACGGTGCCTGCTGGTTTTCGACAATAGATTTGACCAACGCGTTCTATCACATTGAGCTGGACGTTGAATCGAGACATTTGACAAACTTCTATACAGAGTTTGGAGTGTTCAGGTGTGTAAGGCTTCCGTTTGGACTATGCAACGCTCCGGATATATTCCAGGAAACATTGGAAAGGAATATCTTGGGTGGTTGTAAAGGAGTGTCGAACTATTTGGACGACATTCTAGTCCACGGAAAATCCAAAGAAGAACACGACGCAAACCTTGCGGTAGTTCTATCTCGTCTTCGTGATCACAATGTCAAACTCAACGAATCTAAATGCATTTACGGTAGTCAATCGGTCAAATTCGTTGGTTTTGTTTTAACGGCGGACGGTTGGATGGTGGAAAACGACAAGATAAGCGCGATAAAGAATTTCAGAAGACCAAGCAGCTGCTCAGAGGTGAAAAGTTTTTTGGGCCTAGTAACCTTTACCGACAAATTTATTATGAATCGGGCGGATAAAACAAAACATCTCCGAGCGTTGGTAAATTCGGAAAAATTCTACTGGACTAGCCACGAAGAAAATGAATTCAACTTCTTACGAAACGATGCATTGAAGGCAATAAGTAAATTGGGTTACTACAGTACGACAGATATAGTTGAGTTATTCGTAGATGCATCCCCAACTGGATTAGGTGCTGTGGTAGTACAATACAATATGAAGGCTGTCCCACGAATAATTGCTTGTGCGTCTAAAGCATTAACAATCACCGAACAGCGCTACCCACAAACTCAGAGAGAAGCTTTGGCAGTTGTCTGGGCGGTGGAGCGGTTTTCATATTATCTCCTAGGTCGCTCATTTGTGATCCGTACCGACTCAGAAGCTAATGAATTCATTTTTAGCACCAACCATCGTCTGGGCAAAAGAGCCGTGTCACGGGCTGAATCATGGGCCTTAAGACTGCAGCCTTATGATTTCACAATCAAGAGAGTACCGGGGGAACAAAACGTAGCAGATGCACTGTCTCGGCTGGTTTGCGAAACGCAAAACGCACTCCCGTTTGAAGAAGAGGATTCCAATAACTTCCTCTACGTATTGGATTCGGGGTGCATGGAGATCACCTGGAACGAAATTGAAGGTGCATCAGAGACTGACGACGAGCTCCTAGGAGTTCGAGAGGCAATTGATTCGAATCAGTGGCCAGAGACATTGCGAAAGTTTGAAGCACAAAAAAAGAATCTTCATTTGTTGGGACACCTAGTATTCAAAGGAGACAAAACTGTTCTTCCAAGAGCTCTTCGGGTAAGGGCCATGACATCCGCTCACGGTGGGCATATAGGAGAGGCATCAATGAAACGGATAATGCGTGAGTTTTTTTGGTGGCCGAATATGTCGACGGATGTAGTCCACTTCGTCAAGAACTGCCAGACGTGCGCTGTTTTAGCTCGGAAAAATCCCCCACTTCCTCTGTCTAGCAGAGTGCTACCTGAAGGTCCTTGGGAGATAGTACAAATTGACTTCCTCTCTATCCCCATAACTGGAGCTGGTACACTATTAGTAGTCGTAGACACATATTCCCGATACCTGACTTTAGTGGAAATGAACCACACCGATGCAAACAGTACCAACAAAGCGTTATGCCAGGTATTCCAGACATGGGGTTGTCCTGTTATCATCCAGAGCGATAACGGGCCTCCGTTCCAGAGTTCTACATTTGTGTCGTTTTGGGAGAGCAAAGGTGTCAAAGTCCGAAAATCAATTCCGCTTTGCCCACAAACAAACGGAGCTGTCGAAAGACAGAACCAGGGCATAACGAAGGCTGTAGCTGCCGCAAAAATTGATGGCGAGAACTGGAGAGAAGCCCTTCAGCGTTATGTGCACAACCATAACACAATCATCTATCATTCCCGATTAGGTATAACGCCATTCGAGCTCTTAGTTGGCTGGAAATACCGCGGGACATTTCCTTGTCTTTGGAGCGACACAACATCCAACAAGTTGGATCGTATAGATATACGAGAACGCGATTGTGAAGCAAAACTCGTAAGCAAACATTATGCAGATTCAGCACGTGGGGCTAAAAAATCAAATATCGATATTGGCGACATTGTTCTTATGTCTCAGCATAAAAAGTCTAAGTTGGATCCAACATTTTCATCTGATCGCTACACTGTCGTTGCGAGAGAAGGAGCAAAGGTTGTTTTGGTTGGCGAAGGAGGGATTCAATTTTCCCGAAACGTTCATGATGTCAGAAAAGCTCCATTGATCCGCAGCGGTTTTGAATCGGATTCGTACCAGGCTCATAATTCGGAAGAACAAACATGCAAACTGCATTCAACAATTGAAAAAAGTGCGCCTGTTCTAACTGAAAGCACCGGAAATACAAAAGATTTCGTTACAGAATCGTTCTCCGGTAGCGACTTGGAAGCAAGAGGTTTACGTAAACGTAGTAACTTAAAAAAACCGAATAGATTCAATGATGAGTTTATATACACGGTATTTCGTTAGGAGTGGAGAAGGAGAAGAATGTAGGAGATAATCCTAGAACGATAAAAAGGTTAATAAATTTTATTTGAAATGATACTTACCAGGGAGATAATTTAATTACGCTGACGTTAAAAGAAAAAAAAAAACAACAAAACTCTGACATGAAATAGACTATACTTGTAGTAGTACGTCCATTCAATTATACCAATAAACAAGATCGGGTCAAATCCAAACAGTGAAGCGTTTGCTTCCAACGCTTAATCTTGCGGGGTACTTGATATGAAAGGTGTTCACATTTGTCTAAGTGTGTACGTTTAACTTTTATCTCGAATAGGAGGATGTGAAAGAGAAATCAAGCATACGTAGGCCGTAGTTATTTTAATTATGCGCTTTCGTTTCGATGGGTTGGTTTTGTTAATATGTATGAGATTCAACGGACCCGATCGTCATTATTCATTTCGCAAACAAGACACCAACACACTCAAAAGAACAAGTGTTCCCACCTTTCTAGACGTGTAAAAGAAATTGCATCTGTATATTCCGTATATTCATTGCCCAAAGCAAGAGACCCGACTAAACAAGAACGGACTTGTCAGAGTCAATAAAAGAGTGCTGTAAAAACACTATCTAATATCTACCTGTGATGCAAAATGAACAAACGTGCACGACAGGCAATCATTGTAAAATTATATATAAAATAATAATAAAACTAAAATCGTTCTGGTTTGATTCATGCACATTTCACAACGCCAACGTTTATTGCGCTGTCGACTAGAATTGGGTTTCGTATGTTTACTTTGATCTTATTTGACACGTTGTCAATTATTGTTTGCTCTACATTCAACGCGAAATTGGCCCACAAAATGCTTTGCCGTGAATTATACGCCCAATCTCGCGCCCAATAGCGTCTAGATTAATCATCTGGTCTCCAAACACGGCAAAATAAACGTGAGCATCGATAAATCAATCGTGGACTAGTATTTGGGAATTACGTTAGTTTGTGTGAAGCATGCATAAACCGGATCTGGTGGAATATTAGTATGAGTAGACACTGAGTATTCGTGTCTATTGAAATCGTGCTAGTATAACGCACACGACTTAATCAAAAACGAGCTGGAGCGAGAGCGATATTATGATGAGCGAGACCTATTGAAAGGACCCGAAGTTCGGAGGGGAACGATATACGAGAGAATGTGTGCATGTGAGAGTGAATAATGTGTACAGCTAGACGAGCGAATAAAATCGAGCGTTGTTCAGCATTCACTCGACCACATTTACCGCGATAGGACGTGATAAAAATGGAGAGCTCGCAGCGAACTAGAAAAATTCACGACACCTTGCTCTTAAGAAAATTCGCCTGCACGATCTGTTACCTCGTACTAGTACGGATTATATTGGAAGATTTATTTAATTTCGTCACAAACAGCACTTGTAGAAGGTTATCCCTCGGCATTTTCAATGGTGTTCTTGTTGTGCGAATGCGGCTGAACCAACCTATACCGTCTTACATGACTTTCAGGGGCAGATCATCTCAAGATGTTAGCTACACGCAAAGAGCCCTATGCAGATAACCTGGGCAGACGTCCCTGTGCCAGTTCTGTAACCAGACGACACACCATGGTAAGTCATGCGTCAAAACAACTAAAGAAAATTCATATACTATGACCAACAGCAGCCTTGGCCATTTGCTGACACACCACAAAGAGCCGACCAAAAAATAAACGACGCACAAGCAATATTCCATGTTATCGCCAACCCAATAGTTATCATACCCAGGGAAGAAATAACCAGGAAAAAAGAAGGCTATACCAGTCATTCGAAATCACAAAAAGCACCAAACATGTAACAGCGAAAATCCAAGCTCTAGCGGCGACGACATGGACATAAACACAAGCGAGGCAATAGGCAGACGGAATAATCAGCAAGCGGCAGAGGTTAAACCTGACCATTGCTCACCTCAAAGAAAGAAAATTAACACAAGATGCGAAAAGCCGTGCGCCCAGGATAGTCGACCTTGTGCCACTCAGCACCGCAGCTTCTCAAGTCCTTTGGCTCTCTATTCGGCGCCATTTAGCGTCGCAACTCCTTTAGGCCCTTTGGCTCCCTTCTTGAGCTACTTCCTCTCTGAGCTCTTGACTTGCTCGCGAACATCTCGGACGGAAAATACCCCCGTGTGAGAGAAGTTCTGCTGAAATCGTGCCAAGTTAGGTTGCGAGGTCCGTTCGTTGATTCCGATGGAGCAAGGCGTTCGGTTCGATGGTGCCCCTACGACCCGCAGTTGGTGGTTTCTCGTGGTCGTGGCGATCTACTCAGACTAGTCTCCGACTGTGAATCTTGCTTACGCCGATGTAGAGTTCTCCCGACAACTATTCTTCTGTTTTCGCTATAGTTCTCTCGGGTCTACCTGCAGGGTATCGTGGTTAGTCCGACAATTGCGAATAGAGCGTAGCGTCCGGTTCCCTGGAGTCCCGGCAACCCATACCCGGTGCTCTGTCGCGGTCTACTTGATTAATTCCCAGTGGTAAATCTAGCCTACTCTGGCAGAGTTTCCCGGCGGAAGTTTCTCTCCTGAAACCGTTGCTCGTTGTTTATCACGCCATTTCCGCTGTAAGGCAGTAATGATTTGCGTCATCACTCTGTTGATCTTTTTGGCGACGATGTTATCCTGGTTGATGTCCGGCCCGTTTCAAACATCTCCCTGCGTATCGCTTCGAACATCGGACATTCGAAGACCACGTGACCACGGTGCCTCATCGATGTCTCACTCCGGGTGACGTGGCGTGCCCGAACTGATTTAGATATTTCCTGACATGAACTGTGTCAGGTGAAAGTTCATCTCTACATGCTATGCGGTAAGTCTATCTTTCTTTTTCGGTATTGTTCCATTCCAGAGTCATCAAATCGATTCTCACTATCTTCCTCACGTTTCTGGTGTTTCTCTGATTGTAGCACTCGATGTCCTCCGCCAGGATGATGCAGTTGGCGATCGTCCCGGCGATAACGCATACTGCCTCCAACGATATTGTTCTGCAGACGCTCGCGATACGGACGGCAATCAGTCAGACCATCCTGTTCAGTTTTTTACAGTTCGGCTTGGTTTTTTGCGCCGCCTCCAGGCAGGAACCTCATATCACAGTATCGATGACGAAACACTATCTAGCAGACGTCTCGTGTTGCTTCTTGGACCGCCGTGCTCAACCGGCCGTCAATTAGTTTTCGAGGCAGGATCACCTGTTGACTTCCCTGGCATAAGCAGCATCACTAGCTTCTGTACCTTCCATATTTCGTCCATTTGACATCCTACTATCTTTGTTAGATCAGCCGCATCAACGTTCTCAGTCTCGCTCCGACCGAAGCGCCTCAGCGAAGAGGTCTTCCACATTCGCTCGCCGGTCGTGCTTCTCTGTGCCGCAGTAGGGTTACTTGGTCCATGTTCGCCGTCAATGAAGGACTTCAGAATGTGACGTCGATGTAGACTCCCATCCCGAAATAGGCTAACGGAACCTTCATTGCACGATCGTACGTATAACTTCACTAGAGCTTCCTGCAGGATACATTCTCTTGTGTTGGTGAATCTACTGCCCACTTCACAGCCCAGACATTGAAGTTGCCACCAATAACTACCGGCTTTCGGCCGATCAACTACTCGAGTTAACTGTTTCAAAATTAGACTGAACTCCACCTCTGTCCACCTTGTAGGTGCGTAACAGCTGCACATGAAAACACCGTTGATTTGACGTCACGAAGCCTCACGAAATTTTTGAAGTTAACTCGGACCCTCGCTAGATCCATAAATGGCTCGATCTTTCATCCAGTTAATTCCCGACATTTCTCTTGCTTTTCGTCATTCTCTGCATCTATTACGCTATACAGATGCACTGCGGTCTTGAGCCATTTAGCCACGAATTCTACTCGGATATTACCCAGCGGTAAATTACCGCAAGGTATTTCAGTGAGTCGTTTAGGTCCCGTTTTCGTGAGATCTTTAGCTTTTGTCTCAGTGACCCATTTATCTTCTCATCTGAGTTGGAAACACCGTTCCGTACGGTCTAAACAGCGCGCGTTCTTACTTTTTACACGGTGTTTTTGGCGTGTTTTTCGCGATCGCCGCGATCCATATCATTGCGAATCAGTGAGTGAGGTGATATTGCAGTGGTGAACAGTGAAAGTTTCACGAAAATCAGTGAAGTAATGGCTGAAATAAGTAAATTTTAGTTTACCCACGCGACCATATATTCAAAACAAACAGCCACCGCTATGGCTTCCAGTGCGCGTTGCGCGGCCAGTTTCATTCACTGGCTGTGCCGGTTGCGTGTGTGACGGTGACGGTGGGCTAGAAGCAAGTTTTTTTCGAGTTTGGAAAACTGACGAAAAGTTTAAAAAAAAAAAGAAACTATTTGGGGTTGGTATCGGGTGACCGTACCACACAGTAGTTTCCAACGTCTGGTGGTGTGATTCAAAATGGCGGCCGCTAGTAGTGGTGACCTGGGAGGGTCGAGTAAGAGAAGATGACCGGAGTACATGGACCCGACGAACAAATTCGGCGATTTGACGTTCCTGCAGTTAACCGGCAAAGACGGTGTACCTTTTCCAAGAAACCCGTTCATTATTGGCAAATCGGTTGAGGTTGTCACAGGAGGCCCAATTGAAGGTGCGAATACCGAAGTTCAAGGGACACGGTATACCCTTCGAGTTCGGAACCAAGTCCAAGCTGCCAAACTGACGAAAATGACCAAGCTCATTGGCGGTACTGATGTTGTGCTTGAATCCCATCCGAATCTGAACGTAAGTCGATGCGTAATTTCCTGCTACGATCTGATTCACCTTGACGAGAAGGAGGTTTTACAAGAAATTATAAGCCAGGGTATGATTCGTGTACAGGAAGCCAAGAAAAGAGTGAATACGCCAGCGCTAATCTGAACCTTCTGCAAGACCACATACCCGGAATACATGAAGATCGGTTTGCTTCGCGTCCCTACTCGCACGTACTAGCAAACCCAATGCTCTGTTATGGTTGCTTTAAATACGGCCATGCGCGTGTTCGTTGTCCTGGCCCGCAATGTTGTTTTAACTGCTCTGGAGAACATCAAAGCGAAGAACTATGTCGAGCAGCCCAGTTTTGCCTAAATCGTAAAGGTGATAACCAAACCAACAAGCCTCCAATGTCAAAATTACAAAAAGAAATAAAAATCCGCGACAATTTGGCATTCCCAAAAGCGCGCAAACGAGCTGAACAGCAAAATCAAGGAAGTTACGCTCAGGCTGCAGCGCAATCAAACGAGATCCTAAATAAGTTGAAAGAGTTGGAGCTTACTCTGAAGAAGAAGGATGAGCAGATCGTTAAACTTCTGGCAGAGAACAAACGCAAGGACGAGAAAATAAAGTAAATGATGGCTTACATCAAACAACAGTCCGCAAATCACGAAAAACCCCAGCACAGCAAAGAACAGAACCAAACGAAGCAGACAGCCGGGCCAATTACGAGATCCAGGAACAATTTACCAGCGATTAACGCGGATTCGAAACGAGGAAGACCACAGAAGCAACACACCCCGTTCAGCAAACCCACGATAACTTCACTGGATAACTTGAGGCCACTACCAAAAGGAACCGCTACAACTACCACCAACGGAACCATGGGTTATTCAGACGATGAAATTGAGATGACCGAGACGCCTCCTGGCCAGCCTCTTCGATAATTCTCATTTTCAACGTCATCAACGTTTGGATACCAACTACAACCCACGCACGAACACTGACCACGAGATAGATCGGTTTGGAAGAGAGGAAAGTGTACTCCTTCCACCGCAAGCACAGCAGGATGAAGGAACTATCCGGGCCGTCGTACCCCAACCCGTTGATAGTGAAGTCATCTTTGTGGCCGATAGAAACACCGATTTTACCACTTCAACCAACAAACCCACAAGCCAGAGCAACCCGATCGTCATCTACGAGAAAACGAGCATAACTACACAAAGTTTATCCCCAGTGTCGACCGCAGTCGGTGTTCGTGAGCATAATAGTGTAGTTTGTACGACAGCGGTTGACACTGTGGGACTGGACCTTGCTCAGGTTAGTTCCGAAGTTGTCAATCCCCTCGCAGGGTTGACTGACAACATAGACGATACGCTCCTTCCGCATTACCACTTGCTATCGCCCGGAGAAAGCCCATCGAGATATTCGCTTCGAGATGTAACAACGAAAACTACACAAAGTCTTTCCCCAGTGCCAGTCGCTGTCGGTAGTTCTGGAAGTAATCGTGTAGTAGTTTCGACAGCGGCTGCCACTGTGGGGCTAGACGTCTCACAGGTCAGTCCTATACCACCTCGCTTACGAACGGATTCTGTTGCGGTTTATCCCGTTACAGATGTGATCAGCACGCATCGAATGAGTAACCGGTTTTGGGAAGAAGATAAGAAAGTTGCTTCCCCACTTCATCATGAAGGGATCGACCGGGGGGAAGAGGACTGTCCCTACCTCTCAGATATACAGTCCTCGCCATTCTCCTCCTGGGTTTTCGCCGGCGAAGATATACTGCAATAACAGCAGAAGCATCAGAGCACCGATATCCCGGTTGAAATCAGTACAACCACGTCCCGGTATCAACGGAACAAGCCGGCGAGAACCTTTGCCATCAATATCGTCTTCGTCAGCGAGTTTCGCCAATCGAGACAACAGATCCTTCGCCCTTCAATGGAACATCCGGGACCTGCGAACCAACATCAGCGAACTTAAATAGCTGATCTGTGAGTATGGACCAAGCCAGATAGCGCTACAGCAAACAAAAATGGACAACCAAGTCTGTCCAGCAGATTTCATTGGCAACAACTACACTTTGTTGCTGAAGACTGGAAGTTGTCGATACTGGCAACCAGGAGTAGGTCTTGCCATTCGGAATGGTGTTCCCTTTGAACGAATTGATGTCGACGACAGTATACAGGCAATCGCAGTTCGGATAGGATTGCAACAGCAAATCACGGTGGAGTCAGTCTACGTCCCCCCCCAGTACTCAACAGTGCCAAGATCAGCTGAGTGACTTCCTCGAAAAGCTTCCACGTCCAGTGCTTGTACTAGGCGACTTTAACGCGCACCATATTTGCCGGGGTTCCAAGAAATCTACCGCACTAGGCCTCTTCATATCCGAAAAACGCTATCGAAAAGATTAATCATCCTCAACGACGGATCGCACACTCTGATTGATTCAGCTACCGGTATAACTTCGGCTATTGACCTCTCGATCTGCTCGGAACCGGTGGCTCCGAAATTTCTTTGGCGAACTCTTCCGGACACCCACAGCAGTGATCACTTTCCCATTCCCGCTTCGGTTCCCGGACTGTCGAATATCCCAACGAAAAGACAGAAATGGATTTACGACCAAGCAGATTGGACAACCTACGAGCGATTGACCGCCAACGATATTCGACCGTTTCGTTGACCGGCAGATTAGAGCAACATACACCGCGATACCTCGCACTACCAGTAGCGTCAGTCCCAAAGCGATTCCGTGGTGGTGTCCGGAGGTGAACATAGCTATCAAAAAACGGAGAAAAGCACTTAGAGCACTGAAGCGTATACCAGCAGAGAACCCACGTAAATCGGATGCACTGAAAAACTTTCAAGAATAACGGGCGGCAGCGAGACTATCCATGATGCCAACGAAAGATCATGGGAAGACTTTGTCGCGAAGATATCACCAAGTTTAACTACGTCGGAGATGTGACAGACAGTGAACACGTTGAGAGAGAAACGTCAGCATCGCCCAACTGTCATTAAACGGTCTAGTGGCTACACGGATAAACCAGAAGAAATGGCTGGAGAACTGGTAAAACACTACAGCGAAAGATTCGCAACCTTCAGCTATTCGTAATTCTTCCAGTGGGAAAAGGTCGAACGAAACCGCTTCATCTTCTCGCCAGATACCGACAGAGGACGAAGTGGCTCTTCAGGACCGGACTGCATCGGTTATCCAATGCTTCAGCGACTGCCATTGTCTCTGAAAACTGCCATTTTGGAACTCTTCAACAGAATACGGCGCAGTGGCGTATTCCCACCCGAACTGAAATAATCGTACAAATTCCAAAGCCAAACTCGAGTGAATCAAGTCCAGCTGTCTTCCGTCCAATCACCTTAACGAGCTATATGGTGAAGGTTTTCGAGCGAATAGTCAACCGGCGGTTGACCACCGAACTAGAGTCGAACGGGCGTCTGTCATTAGGTCTTGCCGGGCGCATTGCTCCACTGGATATATCCGTTCGCCGTTAATTAAACAAAAACTATCTGAAATCAATGGTACCAGCGGTGGTCAGCGTCCACTGAAGTAAAGCTTCGCGAAGTTAAACTCGACACAGTGAAGTGGACTGACCGCGAGAATTCGGTCGAACAGCGCGTGCTTACTCGGCTACGAATAGGGCATACCCGGCTGACACACGATTTCCTGTTAAAGAAAACTTCGCCACCAGTGTGCGACTGCTGTGGGATGTAGGGTGGTGTAGGGTGTCATTAATAAACAACAACAAATTTATCTCCTGATATCATTAGCCATTTAAATTTTTATTTGAATTTCCGAAAAACTTCCAAGTAATTTAACAGCCCTCTTCAAAATTAAAATTTGGTTTCGTAGCTGCGTCGATAGCGAAGCATTCTGTTCATGCCATGATATTCAATTCTAACAGACTTCGAAAACTTGAAAGCACCGTGGCAGAAATATATCATTTAGGTTTTGAAATGTTTCAAGCCTATTTACTCTGAAAGCTTGTACTGTACGTGAAAGCTAGTCTTGATCACAGGAACTTTTCAACCCGATGAATCATTCGCTCTCTCGACTCGATAAAATTGAGCAACAACTACGTGAGAGCTATAGCAAAAGCTTTGATACCACGTGCAACCAGCAGTGGAGCGTACCCCTTACCAGACCAACAGGAGTAACTTTTTCAGCCCCGTTGCGACTGACGACTGCTAAAATCAGAAGCTCGCTCCGCCACACGAAATGAAAAACCAAATGTTTACAAAACATCAACCATTTCGCTCAGTTCGGAAAACCGGTTGCGAGCGAAGGAGAGATCAAATGAATGACCGTGGCTGGCAGGGTACACGTAAAGTGATGTGTTCATTTCCATTGGGTTGGCTCAGCATCAGGCTCCCAATGAACCAACCAAACAACCACCCGTCCGCGGGGCGGTATTGGGTTTGTGTTGTGAACGGCATCGGCATGAACTTGCTTGCTGGTGTCATTCACGCGGTTTCTGTGTGCCACACGGGGAGCCGTCTTGTGTTGTGCAGTGCGTCCAGCTGGCAGAGACTGGATGAGTGGAATGTCAGTCTACTTTCAGCGTTCATGTGTAACGGTTGTGCCTGTCTGGCGAAAGTTTTCCGAATCTTTTGAAAGTTGTCCTCTGCGGATGCGGATGTGTGTATTATTTCTTTAAATTCTTTCGTCGATTTCGTTGGTGGTGAGATTAGCTGGACGGGATGAGGGTTTAGGTGAATCGGTTGCCCGATAGTGTTGTTGTTTTCGCTGTTGAGCGAGCGGGGTTCGTCGTGCGGTGCCACGTGAAGTTCGCCTTGTGCGGCCGGCGGGTGTAATTTTTTTTGTATGAAGTTAGTTCGCTAAAATATCAAAGGCCGTGCAGTGAGCAAAACGGTACTCATAGTGAAGCCCAGTGTTTGTGGTGATCGCGATCTTAACACGATCCAAGCTGGATCGAAGTGACGCACGGTGGTGAGCAGGAAGAAGGGTCGGAGATTTCACCCTGTTCTGATAACTGGATGTCCTAAAAAAAGTTCAACAGGTTATATCGGATTACAGCGAAGATCGTCGAACGGTGACTTGGGCCGACAAAAGTAAGTGAAAGAGATAAGATTTCGCAAACAGGCGGCGAGAGCGAGAAATGAAAACAGAAACCAGTCTGTGTCTCAGTTTGGCGAAGATTTGGATGCTGGATGGTGAACGTGTAATTTTAATGCTCTTGTGGAAATGTTACTGTAGATGGATGCAAATTGGCTATCGAAGTAGTCTCTAGCGCTAGTGGAGGAAGAGAAATGAGCACAAACATAACGGGTGAGGAGGGGGAAAGAAAAGGTTGAAGTTTCTTTCCTCCTACCACCCCCCGATCGAGAACGAACGTCTTGCAGTACATAATGGGGAAATTGGGATGTGTTGTGTGTTAATTTCATGTTTTGACGTGCGATCGTGACTGAAGGGAACTTTTTTTTCTTGCTGCAAAGTGATTTTGAAATGACTGGTTCTCGTATTTGTAGACACAGGCACAGTGTTTTGTTATTGCCGCATATCCATCAGGCCTTTCAATGCTGTCAGTAATAGTGCACTTGAACAGATTCGAAAAGTACACTGGAAGACGTGCAGACAGGATAGCATGTTGTTTACTATGGAATTGAATTTAGTTGCTGAATGGATTGTTTTGTATCGAATACGTATTGGTGGTACTGTTTTTTGTAAAGCTGCGAGATTGTAACTGTTCGTTGACTCAGGTGTAAATGGAAAATGTATACCACCGGTTTTAGCGGCGAAGAACACAAAGACGGAATTTTTATTTGCGGCATTTCGGCGCCGATTGTTGGATTAGTTGGATATGGTCTGGATTTGTAGCACCTTCTGACAGAAGCACAATGATGAAGCAATCACGAATCGTTTTGTTAGTGTTTTCGGGGATATTTTTTTTGTTAAAGGTTTCATTCGAACCTACGTTTTGACTATATTTTATCTGCATATTTTTAAATTACTTTATTTTTTCATACGATGCTGTTGTTTTTTTAGTTGCGAATTGAAGATTAAATATTAGTATTGAATAAACTATTTTAATTGCCATCAAGATGCAATTAAATTTCGCTAAACCGGGTTTTTTTTTTATTTAAAGAACATATTTGTCATGTGAAGCATATAATACAAACTTATATTATATATCGTAGAAACTAAAAGTTGTAATTTAATATTGCAACGAAAATTGTTCATAAAACCTTTCGTCATAGTTACTATGCCTAGTAGAACTTCATCCATTATCCAAAAAACCATTTCGTTATTCGGTACACTGAGCCATTTTCGTATGATCTTTGTGAATCCGAAAACGGATGCTCGTATCAGCATTCAGATAATGACGTTGTTGGTTGTCCTTACATAGACGAAACTGTGTTGTGACGACTAAAACTATAAGTAACAGAGCAAAGTTTCTAATCCAGAGTGGTAAAGAGCTCGCATGCTGTTCGACCTACTCGCGAATTTCAAGGAATGCTGTTATTTTTCCTATCCTTCCAATTCGACTTCTCATTTTCCTTGATGAGAAGACACAGTAAAGTACATATCCTTGATTACACACGAGGAACGTGCCATTCAATCTAATTTATTCTGATTTCTGAAGCCTACTAACATACGGTATTGACTTCTTCAGGTTAGATTCTGTGTCTTGGGTACAAACATTTTCTGGTAATTTAGACCCTCAAAAACCGGTTAGATTGCAGGATGCGAAAGCAAATCAACCCTTACTGTTTCAAGCGATTCGTAAAAGCTTCCGCACACAAGTTGCCGCAGTTCGCACTTCCTTCGATGCGAAAGGCCTAAGTGGTTGGAGTAATTTTCTGCGGAAAAATTGCACCTCATTTGAACCATTTTTAATGATCGGTTATTGAACCATTAAAGCATTTAGTGGACACCATTTGTAATTGCCAGTAGGCCGGTTGTGTATCTCATTGCATTGCCATCGAAATTGCTCTGCTTGCCGAAGGTGGAAATCAGCGGACACCTCGCTTTGCGTGCAATATGTAGTAGCTGAGGTAGGTATAGCAAGTGTGTATTTAAAAGAACAACAGGGCATGCTACGATGGTAAAGTGGAAAAAGATTGCTGACTTCCAACAGAGTAGCGCACGGCGAAGTGGCTTTCGATTTTCGAATTTTATGTGGCGTTCGATGATCCCCGCTATACCCAACCCATGTTCAGTCGAAACAGTTGGTAGGACAAAATTTCGTGATTGTTCGCGCGATGCTACAACACTGTTTTGAAAACATTTATGTGGGTAAACATCACTTCAGTTTTTCGCGCGTCGAAGGTAAAGAATGTGGCGAATTGAATGGTTTACTAGTCTGTTTGAGGATTAAGGAATTATAGCGGCTGATACGTGAGGCAGGATAGCTTCAGAAAACAGGATGCTACAACTTAAAAAAAAATGAATGTATTTTTAAATTGGTCGGTTAAAGGCAGTAGATCTCGTCAAATACAACATAAAACCACGTTTGATCAATTTAATATACCCTTAAAACCGTGATTTATAGCAAATAAACCATTTTTCAGCATTTTCAGCACGAAAAATTTTCAACGTCTTCATTTTCAACTGATTTTAAATTCTCTAAGTGTTTTGGAAAGAAGAAGAAATGACCTTTCCAACGGTATGCTATGTTATGTTCTTTTGTTAAAAGTACTATGCGGTTTTGGGACAACAATATGACAGCATTGCGATTGCGATTTTTTCATAAAAAAATTTGCTCTACATTTTTATTAGGAAGCGTCTTTGTTTTAATAGGAATTTAGCTATTTTAATTCCGCCTACAACGACCTACACATGATCAAAATCGGTTAAAAAATGACAGAGTAGTTATTTTTCCCAATTTATGAACTTGCTCATATAAACTTTTAAGGGGACAGTCTCATAAAATTTTCAAAAAATAGATTTTTTTGCTCGATTACACGTAATCAAAGCAGTCTTCTCATGAACATCGATAAGTTTGCACCTGTGTACAAAATTTCGTGCACGCGTTCAACCTCAAACTTACTTTGCCTTTGTGTATAGGTTCGTCTTGAACACCGAACCCAAGCGAACGATGTGCAAACTTAGGTTTAAACACCGTGTACGTACACCGTGTGCGTACACAAGAAAGGCACACACAAAACAGAATGAGTCAACACTAGTGATGATGAGTGATAGAAAGAGAAAACTAGTGCCAAGAACCTGTGTGTACGAACAGCGCGTACGTACATGGGGTTCGGTTGTGTAGACGAACATGTGTACGTGTTTTGGTACGCATTAGCGCGTTCGAGTTTGCACACGAAATGTGGGTTTAAGATGAGCACAGAACTAGAACGAACATGGTGTTCGATGTTCATTTGGGAAGTCTGTTCAAAAGTATGTGTAACGGAAAATATAATTACAGCATCTCATAGTGGCGAGACAATTCCTCACTAACCCCTTAAGAGTTCACGCGAGCAAGTTTCTAATTTGGGGAAAAGGTAATAACTCTGCTAATTTCCAACCGATTTTGATGAAAAATAGGGCGTTGGATGCAAAATTCAATGCTCCCTCTAAATTTTTATTAAAGCAAAGACGCTTCTTGTAAAAATCGCAAAATTATGGTTGTTTTCATATTGTTTACCCAAAACCGCAAAGTGTTTTTGACAAATGAACATAACATTTATTCTTCTTTCCAGAACACTCAATTTAAAATCGGTTGAAAAATGACCGCGTAAATTTATTTTTAATGCCGAAAGTCCCGAAAAATAGTTTTTTTTGCCATAAATCAAGATTTTAACGGTACCAACCTATACTAGGTCACTTGAAAAGTACAAAATAACTGTAGCACCGTGTGATTTTCTTGAGCGTTTTGTTTTATTTTACGATACGTTGTAACCCTGCCTGTTGCCCACCAGGAGTTGATAACATCATCACATTTCTCCGGACAAGCCCAGAATGGAAGCCGTGTGGCATCCTGTGGCTGAAACCAAGCATTGCTTCATTGGGCTCCTGCTCCCATATTGTAATAGGTGGCATAAACAGGAGTCTCTTCTTCATTTCTTGCATCTTCTAGAATTTCTATTTTTTAGCTTAATATTGTAATGAAATATTTCGTTACCTCTTACGACGTGGGGGCAGGAATCCAGTAGATCAAATCATAGCTTCAGCCGCATGATGTTGGCTTCCAAAGAGTTTGCTGCCGTTAGCCGTGGTACGGTAGCACAGTTCATTGATTTCTGCTTAATTTAAAAAAAATAGGAACCAATGATGCCACAATCACAATCTCGCTTACAGTAGCGATTGTGACTTCCTAACACCCAGTTCTGAAACGAAATGATTGACGAAAGTAGATTAGAGTGCATTCGAGGTTAAATTTATCCATAAGGCGTATAATGGAATGTTTAGTTGGCGACAATGAGTAACATTGCAGCCCAGCCTCGGTAACCACACCGCAAATTTCAACTACCCGTGCGGGCACGTAGACACGATATTCCTGCCAAAAGGATGCCTGCTCAAGGTCATTCAAAATCATCATCATTTCATCCGGTTGAACTTTAGTTGTATCGTTAACGGCCACGTGGTCTGTCAAATCTCTCGATATCTTTATGATATTTAATGATTTGTTTATAGTGCGAAAGTAGATCACGGCAGGACAGGTCACACTGTGTGGATGTTCTTTGTACTGGATGGCATTCGTTTCGTCGGTCTTAGTTTTGCCATCAGACTGATCATTTGGGAACATAGTCCATTGAATTGTTCTGGGAGGTGGGTCCCCTAATCTCGGTCAACTTTATCACCTGTGTCAGGAATGAATATTCAGCGGTTGGGAAAAAAGGTTCAAAAAAAGGAAAAAAAGCAAAAGCATAGAAAAGAAGTAATGAGCTACCGTTGATTTTGTGTGGCTTTGTGAAGCAGTTTATAAGCCCATTATCAATGGTTATTGCCTGACAGTTTTTGTTTTCTACATGGTACTAACACCATCAGTGCTGGCAGTACCGGGAAAGTATTGATACTCCTTTTTTCGGAAAAGCGTGAATCCCTCCATAATGAAATTGATCGTTCAAAATCATGACTTTATTGATTAGATCTTGTATGGTTAACAAGGTTGGGGTTCAACAATCCATATTTAACTCATACTTAGTTGCGTTTCGGCTTCGCCTCATCAGAAACCGACACTAACACATTGTCGGAATAGATTAGCGCCGGCTTGACGCAAATCCCTTAAAACTAAAACACACTTTGTGTTTCAATAGAACGACTGATCAAACGTGATGTCCCGTTCGAGCAGAAGTTCTGTTTATGCCGATGAGACACAGTGAAGCCGAAACTTGTCTTGGCTTAGCAGGCCTATGCGAAAGTATAGCATAGCATATTTAACTGCTTTAAGATGGTTATTGCATTATGCGTCGATAGTGGTGCATCGAGGTGATCGAGAGGGCTAATTAGCCTTTTTTGTTTTGTGTTTTTACTCTGCACCAGCCCAAACTATCGGTCAATAAACAGTCATTTTTACCGGTATTCAATTCGTGCATTCGATTCGTCAGTATACATTCGCTAAAATCACCTTCACAACACAACGCAACAACGGAAATAACTCAGTTTGCATTCCTGTTTTCGCACTTCTTAATAAAGTTTAATATTAACAAAAGCCCCTCTTACTATGAAATCATTATATATGTGCAATTCTAACTATCTACAAGAATAGTACTAGACACAATAAAAAATAAAGACGCAAGCAAATACCTTCTGTATAAGATTCTGCATTTATTCAAACGATCGCCGGGTAAAATCAGCACCGACACGATAGAAACCACGAAAAAATTCGTCGCGTGATTGAATATTATTAAAAAATATAAGCAGTGCTCCTTATAGCCTGCTATCCGGAGTTCAAGTTGCTTATTTTGCTAATCGTATTACAACAAATGATAAATTTCCCAAATTCTCGGCAGCCGGCTGCCCAGAGCAATTATTACATGATAACGCTATTGGCACACTTACTAACAACTCTCCCCTTCCCGTGATACATGTGGAGAAGCAGAGGATTCCTCGGTCTCTGGCCGGCGTCGGTATTGATCAGCATGCAGGGATCAATATAGGTTGTACTATGTGGCTCGACATGTTATTCCCAAGCATATTGTTCCAATGCACGTTTTGCAACCTAATTTGGTTCTGGTCAATAACGGAGTAGCAACTACGGGCGATTTCTTATGCTTATGCTTATTCAATTCATGCATTCGATTCGATTCATTCGGGAAGATCGGATTGGATAAATTAAGGTACGATTAATTGCCGACGCACGTAAACCATTCTCATAAATAAAATTCTAACAGAATACAATTGTCGTTGATATCATTTGCTGGCATTCATACGAGTGCAAGAAGTTTGATCACATGTTATATGTGTGCTAGAGCTATCTTTTACACTAATCATGTGTACCAAAAATAATTGGCCGATAGCCAATTTATACGCTTTTACTTAATCTCTTTGCATTAATTATTTATTCTTTATTTGGAATGTTATTTTTCTTTTTAGCACTTTATCTTAAATTAGATTCATACTAACACTCACTAACACGATTAATTGCATATTCTTTCATATGCATATCTTTCACTCAAAACGTACTCGCGTTCGTGGCCTTCGCGATAACACAAACATGGTCATAAAGGCGAACATGTAATTGCAATCATTCTCACATACTTACGTCCACAATCTTGCCAACCCGGTAATTAAGTGAAAGTTTTAGCACCTATAAATTTACAATCGCGGTCTCAAGCATTAACCCACCGTCCGCGAAATCATGGATCGGTAACGTCCGGAAGTCTCTACCCTCGCTCCTAGCTGCCTGCTCTCATGCCTTCAGTTGGACCAATAAAAAAAATTACGGTTATGTTCACTAGACAACAATCACGGCCCGCTGCAATTGGCGACATGACCGGGAACTCTAGTAATATGGGGGAGCCCTCCTCTAGTATCTGAACCGCTCACTGAAAATGAAGCATCAGAGTCACGCTCCGCGCAACCATTCAAGAACGCACGCGAATATGCGAATGGCCACACGGTTATAAAAAACATACAGTCGAAGTTACATACACGCTAGCACACGCGACTGGACATGTTATCGTACAAACGCTAGAGCCCTTCGCGATGATATACGCAATCGTGAAGTCCCTACGCACTTATCTGAACCGTACTCTGAATATCACATTCAGAATCACGGCCCGCTGCAATTGGCCCTAAGCAGTGTTTTAGTGGGTGACATTTCCCGTCCCGTCTGCAGCTTTGTGGTAAATTATTATGAATCTAAAACTGAGCTACTTAAGAACGTGTCCTTAGGTCGTTACTTGACTAGAAATTATTTACTCTTTATATATTCAAAACAGTTCTAAACGTGTTTCGAATGAACGACAGCGTACATCATTTTAAAAATTCGAAACACAATTTTTCGTAATAATAAATCGAAACACTCTGCTGGGGATGTCATTGTTTCTGTTTCAATTCCACTTTTAAACTTCTATATTTGCAAACCTGTGATAACAATAAAAAACCAATCAGTGCCTTATCTTAGTCAGATTTCATTACATTTGGCTTGACTAGCAAGAATCGCTATAGATTAGCTTAGTAACTTTTTGAAACAAACTGAATCTGCTATTTTTACTTAAGTCTGTTGAGATCAAGAAATACTTAGTTTGATTCAGATATGTGTTTCTCTCTCTCGCAGTATTAGAGACTGCTCTAGCTTTATATTCCGGTGGTCAATATTATTCTCCCAGAATTTTTACAATAGCCCATGGAAAAGACAGCCGAAATTGATAGGTGTCATCAGTTTTCAATAATATTGTAAGACAACGAAGGTATACCAAATATCATTTTCCACCGTTAACTGCTCTAGCGGAATCTAATAATGTTTATTGCACTAACTTTAGTTATACGGATAACGCATACAACTATTAGTGCTCAGATGGAAGGTTTTAGTCCCAGTTATTAGCTTTGCTTGTTTTTGTGAGCAAATCTTACCTAAACCAAAAGATATAGCTGTTTAAAAACGTTGTTGTTTATGAACAACATGGATATGAAGGGGTTAACTGTAGCGACTTAATGTCACTACTGCCGAAAATCCATAACATCTGCTCGCACATAGTCACGCCGTGTAAAACTTGCACCCGTTTCCTTGCTGTGTGCAATGTTTATTGTGCGCTCTTCACCATGCTCGATTTGAAAAAAATGAGCATGTTCACGAATGATTGTACCGTGCGGACGATATAGTCATCACATTGCTCGTTTAGCAAGCGAGCGACGAATGACTGAACGGACACGCGGCATCTAGGGTAGTGGTACCGGTAAAATCCCGGGAATGCCGACCCATTTTTGGTACCGTAAGCCAGTACCGATATTTTCGGTACCATACCAAATTTTTTATGAAATACATGTAGACCCTTTTGGTGGACCCGTTTTCAAGTATCGGTCTGCAAGGTGGCTTTTATTTATATTGAATTATCTTCTACATAAATCGTTCAGCTTACGCCTTTGTGGGGAAATAAGGTGGGACCATCATCATAATAATTTTAGAAGTTAAACATTACTAACTCCCGTTGAACTGAACGATATGTTTAAATTTCTTCACTATTTATTTGGTTGAAATAAAATTTCAACTAGCTTGTACTAAATTTCAAAGTATTCCAAAAGAGACGTGAAAAATTGGTTTAATTTTTTTTATTAGCCACATTCTGATTGGTTCTAATTATTCACCTGGTGGCGCATAATAAGACTGGGGTCTAAGTCATATCTGTATTTGATTTGCGCTTAAATCTTTATCTATAAAAGAACGAACATCGATTTAGTAGCTTATAATTTGAGTGTTGGTGAGCTGCTTCTAATGGTGCGATTCGAAATTTTTGGTGATGGGAAAAATCAGCAAAACTCCATAGTTAGCAGGAAATTGGGAGCCTTATTTTGCATAAAAGTCAGCACTAATTTTCAACAAAGCGATAGTGCCGAGAAGAAATGCGACCAACATACCTGGATTCACATTCTCATTTCGATTTACGGTTGATAATAGGGTTTCTTACATTTACCATACATTGAAGCCGACGAAAGTCGCACCGCTTAGCAGTTATTGAATTCAAAGTGGCCTGGATCTCGGAAAAAAGAAGGTGCCGCATTCAAAAAATACCTGCTGCTGCAATGAGACATCGGTTTAAGCATTCAATTTCACTATGAAGCGTTTCTCGAATCTTTTGAAAAAAATATTTGAGTACCGGTACTTTACCGGTACTACCGGTACTGGGGGCTTCGGTACCGCAGTACCGGTTCTCGCCAAAATGGGTTGGTACTGCGAACCCTAGCTGCACCTCTATTTATAAAATCTTGAGCGTTTTTTCAAAACGTCATATCTGCAATGAGTTACTCTCTTTGTTTACTTTCTCTTCTGTTAATAATTCGGTCACTTTAACATTTATCCCTCAGCTCTTTGCATAATATGCTAGTTAAAACAACCGTCTTTCGATCTGTACTGTAAAATAAGTGTAAAGTGTTATAGTCACGCCGTAAAAATCGAAAGAGAAAGTATAAACAGAGAGTAACTCATTGCAGATATGACGTTTTGAAAAAACGCTCAAGAAATACCCGTATTTGATTTAGTCACTTGGGTGCGAGCGCGCAAATGTTAAATTGTCGAAAATCTATAGCGCTTATAGTACCGTCCGGACACTATAAGCATGATGTTGCTCGTTTAGGATAAGAGCAACAACTGATTTAATCGGGCATGCGGTACCACTATTTATAACTTTTCGTGTTTGATTGAGCCACTTAGGTGCTTCCTATTGACGGTTCTGCCTGAAAGATCTGCCTCACGAATTGCAATTTTCCCTTCATTCGTGAACTTTTCAATTTTATTGACATTCAATAGACTACTCTTAGTGCACAGATATTAACTCTTTCATGCCCAATTTTTTCCTAATTAATGCAGAATTTTAAAACTATTTTCCTGAAAACGGTGGGGTCAAGTAACACGAAAAACCTTGTTCCATAAAGATAGGTGCTTCCCTCACAGTGCTAGAAGCTACCCAATTTTTACTTTCCAATTTTCCTAGAACATTCAAAATAGTCCAATTGTGTGGAAAAATCCAATCAGACTAATTTCAACATCTTCAGTTCTGGAGCTGATCCATGTAACTGTTAATATTCAAATGAAAGGCAATGGTCATATTTATTAGCCTTACTCGTTTTTGTGAGCAAATCTTGCCCCAATCAAAAGTTATATCTGTTTAAAAACATTGTTGTCCTCAAACAACATGGGCATGGGGTTAAATTATTACCAGTGTTTAATTTGAGCGTCTCTGAATCAGCTGGTGTATAAATGGCAAAAATCCATCAAGTAATAGCGGAGTTATAAGCTTGCAAACCTTACATAGTTTCCTAACATAGTGATATTTTTGATTTTAGCAACAGATCTAGCCATTTTTAATGTAAAAAATCCAAAAAATCTAATTATAGACCGAACAAAAAAACGATCAAAATCGACAACAATGAATGGTTTTCATATATTGTCCCAATCCTAGGCAGGGCCGGCGAAACACTTTTTTCCCGAGTGGGTAGTAAGATTCGGAGTGATTTCTACTCGTAGTGACGAAAGTTCAGACGTGGTGTATGTTAGTAAAAGTGAAAATTTCCGGATAATACCTGGTGGCTATTTGGAAACACCCTTTGCTAACGGGCTGTGTTACCGACACTGAGCGAAAATGTGTTTGTTGATTACTGATACTACAAATCTTCCACAGCTAAGTACCAATTACTCTATTCTTTTAAATTTCGTTGCATTAATTTTCTGTTTCCTTCAATAATACCTTTGCGCGGGTACTGAAGTCCACATGATAGTGCTGACTAATGGGAAGGTATTTCCGACAAGAGACAGCTACTCTGGCTCAATGGAGGTCGTTTTGAATATTTATCCGATGGCAAAATAATGCGAATAAATCTCCTTTTCGATATAAATTATATTCATCTAATACAACAGGCCCCTGGAAGTTCTACTTCCGGATCGAATATAACCCATTTAAAATCATCGATATATCGCGAAAACTAGCTGAGCAACACTCGACCGTGTACGAAGAAGTAGATTGTCTACGTACCCGCCTGGGAAGTAGAGATTGATGGTTTGTCCCCGACAGGGGTCTTAATTGCGAAATATGGCGTTGGTACTTTCCAGAACCCTTTGCTTCAGTCAGTGAAAATGCTGGTTTGCAAGTAAATGCGTTCAGCATAAATCGAGGAGTATAAGTACTAGAGTGACAAGAAAAAAATGACCCCTATCGGCCCACCCCTGAGTCGATTCCTAGTCCCATCAGAAGTACTTGCACCAAATTTGAAGCAAATCGGACAAATCTAGCTACCGTACCAACGTTCCTGAAGTTTGTATGGGATTTTTCGACAATTTACATGGAGAAAACCCACTAACTCGCATTTTTGCCGCTAGGTGACAATGTATGCATCGTATTATCACTGTAAGTAAAAATAAAAAAGATAATTTAATTGTCTACAACTTTGCCGAAAGGGGGTAGGCGTAGCGTAGTTGGTAAATCGAATGCCTTGTACGCAGCGCACCTGGGTTCGAGCCCCGATCCCGCACATAGGGTTAGAAATTTTCATAAGAGATTTTTCTAACCCGAAGAGGTGAATGACCTTAAGGTTAAAACCTCTATAAACGAAATAAAAAAACAAAAAAAAAACTTTGCCGAAGACTGCTAGTGAATTCGGCTTCGTTAAAAGAAGTTATTAAACTTTTAGCCAAGTGATGTCTGAGTCAGTTTTGCATGGGGCCTAGCATTGCATGGTTGTGAAGTAGTACTCGATTCGCACGAACTAAACATTTTTGTGAAATAACCGTAAGATTTAGCTCAATAGTATGTTCAGAAGAATTGTAGTAAATAATGCTAGTCATGTTTTGGTTAGAACATTGTAGTTTCACATTTTACCGCATAGAGGGCGCCAACACTAACTTTTTAACGGAAAGAGATAGAAATTAGGTGTCTTCCACAAAGTTGTAGAACAGATATTTTGCAATAGTTCTTCTGAACATTTTGATATTCTATCTCTCTCCTATGAAAAGTTAGTGTTGGCGTCCTCTATGCGGTCACAGTTGGAACTAAAATTTTTCAACCAAAGCATAACTCGTATTATGTGCTATATTTCTTCTGAACATACTATTGAGCTAAACCTAACGATTATTTCACAAAAATGTATAGTTCGTGTGCATCGAATACTGATACACAACCATGGACTGCTAGGCCCCATGCAAAACTGACTCAGACATCACTTTGTTAAAAGCTTAATAACTTTTTTTAATAAAGCCGGATTCATTAGCAGTCTTCGACAAAGTAGTAGCCGATTAAATTATCTTTCTTATTTTCACTTACAGTGATAATACGATGTATACAGTGTCACCTAGCGGCAAAAATGCGAGTTAGTGGGTTTTCTCCATGTAAATTGTCGAAAAATCCCATACAAACTTCAGGCACGTTGGTCCGGTAGCTAGACTTGTCCGATTTGCTTCAAATTTGGAGCAAGTACTCCTGGTGGGACTAGGAATCGAATCAGGGGTGGGCCGATTGAGTTTTCAAAAATTCGTTACTTTTCTGGGCAGTCTAATAAGTACATATTTTCAATCAGTCTCATGTCAAGACTTTCGCCGAATCTACTATTTTAAACTTTGTTCTTTTGAACGGGGCTCGTCTACCTGTTCGCCTTTTTGTTCCTCAGGGTATGCCGTCATTACGAACAATTTGTCCATACAGTTACAATTTTACCATTATTCGCCAGGATCTTCGGTACCAGATATTAAAGTTGTCGGTTGTCAAGTCCGAATCAAAGGCAGACATTGTTCTCCTATACATAGCACCTCATTTGGTTCAAGACGACTTCAACTCCCACGGTATGCCATAGGGTTGTCTTCACGTTGATGACCGATCTATCTTACTGCATGATATTCGCGACAATTTCAATATGATCGTGACTACTTGAATTTATCGTTGTATACGACCTCAATAAGTGATTGAAACAGCTACGCGTCCACTATATCCGAAACAATCAAATCAAAACAAGAAATTCCTCCGGTGGAAGCATACAAGGTTTTAACTGGCTTGATTATCGACACTGCGATTAAAGATCAGACGAAACGAGATCCGGCGCAAACAGCAGTGGACGGTCTCTCTTTGCGCTCAGAATTGTGCGTGAAAAGGTCATATAAGGACTTTTTGAATGTCGGATCGCTCGATTTTTTCCGAATATACGCAACGTTAGAAACGCAAATGAAAAACTTAATGAATGCTGGAAGCGCGGTTATTGACACCGGTTTGTCGAAGGACTAACAAGAGAAATAGTGTTTCATCTGGTGGCTAGGTCCTACGTTGTGTATTATATTCAACCGTTGATCGGAATGCACGGAACCAAAAATCCTTTTTCGGCGACAACAGCATTCCATATAGATCTTCACTTAAACAATTGATGTTTCGCGATGAAATGATAATACTTCATTTAAGCGTAATGATTGCTCTGGTACACACAAATTTATACGGCAGCAAATATGCTCGCGCTTAGCATTGTAGTGCGCATATCACTGTAGCATTCGTTAGATGATGACAGCTATGCATCGCTTCTATGCTAATTATTATGGCAGTAGTGGTGAGGGTGATCATAACAGAGATTGTGCTGCATACATTCTCCCCACAAATCTGATGGTTTTATATTTACCCTTCAACAACCATTCCCACATTGTTAGAGTTCCAAGGATGCTCTCCATTCGATGAAGTATGGAATGCACTCTTTGCATTTTATGGGGAAACCATTTCTTAGTTATTTATGTGATAAATCATATCAGATTACCTTAGTTTGAATTATTTTGCATTGCTCCATTCCTGATAATGAGAAGGCGGACACTTAGATTAGAATGGTATGGAGAAAAGGCGTACAGTTAGGCTTAAGAAGGTGATATTCATGAAAGATCACATAGCTTCAACGAGTTTTCCAGTATTTCTTATCAGAGGACGCTCGAAATTTCGTGGAACAATGGAAAGTTAGGAATCCCAAAGGCACAAACACGCCTTGGTTCCAGGAGATGAATAAGGTTCGTGACTTCATTCGGATGATTTCTCGGGTCATGTCCAGTCATTATAAGTTGGATGAGCATCTCCGATGTAGTGGAGTCGTGGAGAGCGGTCTCAGCGCTTATGATGACAATTATCGCAACATTAAACATGTTGTCTAGTCGTGCGCCTAGTGCCCTAGCGCCAGATCTTCGTTAAACGAATCCCTTCGGCCACGTTCCAGTCCGAGATGTGATAGCTATCCTCGATCTCCCTATATGTCTCTCATATACAGATTTTTTAGCGCGATAGATGGCCAAATTTAGTTATCTCTTCTCATTTAATTGATATGCTGTCAGCTATAGAGTTCCCAGCGGATCCAAAAAGGGCAGTCGGCGATCCGGTTCATGAATCATGACGTCCTTTAGTATTCTTCCGTATGTCAAAAATCTGCAAGTTTAATTTCTTCTTTTCCCTAACATTGATGTCCGGCCTCTCTTCACTTTCCCTGATACGGTATCTCCTACTCTGATGTTGAAATCAATTCCTCCTGTGTATATCTGTCGTTTTCCTTATAATAAGTCTAATAGAGTTTCTCCTTCTTGCAATTGTTAATCAAATAATAGTTTGTGCTAAAAAATAACAAATTGTGTGTTAAAATATATTCCCCCTAGTGTTACTAAAAAGTTTAAATTTTAAACAAATCCTAATTATTATTCCATATTTTCAAGAAATTTAAATCGTAAGCCAAAAGACATTTGTATCTCAATAAAAAATGAAATTATTGTGCATCGAGAATTTCAGACGCATGCATTTTATGCGCAAGACAAATATGCGGTTAATTTCAGATTTTAGTTTGTTCCAAACTTTCGAGTAGGCATTTCCCGTCTCGGTTATTTTTGAGTGGGTAGTACTACCCATACTACCCACGCTATCCGCCGGCCATGATTCTAGGGATCGAAAGTTGCAAGAAGCAATGTTCGCCTATCTGTCAACTAAGTTTGGCATAAAATAGCCCCGATATTAAGGAAAGCGGATCTAGCGGAAACGACCGTAAATATAATCACGAAGAACGAGGACTATAGTACTTTAATTGTTAGTACGCGTTTAACCCGCCCTATTTCATCTTTCTAGCCTTTGCACAGTGGTCGCAATGGTACCAAAACGTGCGTTTAATTAATGGTTCTCTAGGAGTTGATTTTAGTGATTTGGTGTGTTAGAAACACTTTTTAAGAATGGAAGCCCCCTTATTTTGATGTATACTGAATTGTGATTAATCCACCTAAAAGTGAGATAGAAAATTTATTTACACTAACTTTTAAGATAGAGGCACGATGTCAATGACAAAGTTACAGTAAATTCTACTGCGAGAAAACTTGTTGAACATGCAAACTCTCCAAAATGTAATGGTGTTGAGATAAAGCACGTTGTTCGTGGGAGGCACCCAAAAAATCATTTTTTTATCATAACTTTTTTCTGAGATTTTTGCAATTCTTCAAATGTTCTATGAAGTTGTTGAAATTAAGAAATTGCAGATATTTTTCGAAGACGTCAACATTTTTTATTTCAAAATTTAAGAGTTATTAAATAAAGTGTGTTAAAAATACCGCCATTTTGAATGACAATTACTAAGAGATGTGGAAATATGTGGAAGACATTTCGATTCTATGAGAAAGACAGTGATAAGTACTATAAGCAAAAATACTACTCACAACGGGCATTCACCGGCCTGTATATAAAAAATACTTTCCGGCAATGTATATTTTTCATTTTGTAACAAAATAATTACGACATTTTAAGCATAACTTTTATAGCAATTGTTTCTATGTGTTATTCTATTCTACGAATATTCTAAAAAAAATTTGGAAATGTCAAAGTACACATATGAATCCAAAACTCTCAGCTCTGTAGTCTCCAACTTACGAATTATTCCTAAACTAACATAACCACAAAAGTGATCAACTAAAAAATGCGCAAAATTTTTTGGCTGTCTTTACAAGAATAAAAACCATTACAAACAGTATTAGGGTTACTGCGCCCTAATTCATCTTAGCTCCTCTATTCATCCCACCCATTGAAACTCGTTAGTTAGAGAAGTATTTGCTATCTCTATTCAACGCATTAGCTCAAAAAGTCTAACTGTACTGCTTCTTCGGAAAGAAGGAAAGATGGTGATACTTACTTAAGCGCAATCCAGTCACTCTAAGTCAAGTTATCAACGACTAATGAGATGGATAAGGGCTCGTCTACCCTATATGCCGTTTCCATGAAACGATTACGTGGCCGGAATTGTCAATAATTCTTTTGCAAGCACGCATTGAATGATTAAATAGTTGAAATTAACCCTCAAAAAGGCAAGGGAAAATTGTGACTTCATAAAGCATCGCTTCTAAGACCCAATGAAACCAAGAGCCTCTTTTTTGTCGTTTTACCAATGAGAGAAAAGCCCGAAAACGCTCGATCATTTGTATTTCGAATTACAAATTCATTGAAACTAGGCAACTGTAACTAGCCGAGCCTCTGAGACCCCTTGCCTTTTTGAGGGTTAAAATTTGACAGAGATGTAATATATAGGTGAAAATATTTTTCTAAAGATTTTCTGGCAAGTCGGATCCTAAGTAGCAACTCTGACTACACAGGGGTTCATACTCATGAAAATACAGTAAACCTTTTTAGACGTCTTTAGTGTTCACTTTCCAAATCCTGTTAATTTATGAATAGTTTCAGATAACAAAAATTCAAAGTTCACGATTTATGTGTGTATTTATTACTCTCAATGATTTTTTAGAATATTCGACACGTAGAAAAAAAATCGCTAAAAATGTATGCTGAAAAAGTCGTACTTATTTTGTTACAAAATGCAAAACATACATTACCGGAAAGTATTTTTTGTATACAGGCCGGTGGATGCCCGTTGTAAGTAGTATTCTTTCTTATAGTACTTGTCACTGTCTTTCTCATAGAATCGAAATGTCTTCCACATATTTCCACATCTCTTAGTAATTGTCATTCAAAATGGCGGTATTTTTAACACACTTTATTTAATAACTCTTAAGTTTTGAAATAAAAAATGTTGACGTCTTCGACAAATATCTGCAATTTCTTAATTTCAACAACTTCATAGAACATTTGAAGAATTGCAAAAATCTCAGAAAAAAGTTATAATAAAAAAATGATTTTTTGGGTGCCTCCCACAAACAACGTGCTTTATCTCAACACCATTACATTTTGGAGAGTTTACATGTTCAACAAGTTTTCTTGCAGTAGAATTTACTATAACTTTGTCATTGACATCATGCCTCTATCTTAAAAGTTAGTGTAAATAAATTTTCTATCTCACTTTTAGGTGGATTAATTGCAATTCAGTATACATCAAAAGAAGGGGGATCCCATTCTGAAAAAGTATTTCTAACACACCATATCGCTAAAATCAACTCCTAGAGCACCATTAATTAAACGCACGTTTTGGTACCATTGCGACCACTGTGCTTTGGGCTAAGACATTCGCCATCCTCAAACAACGCTATATAACTATGAAGGTAAAATTACCACATGTCAGTGGTGTCAACATGCTTCTAACTACCTAAAACCTTAAAATATATTTACAACCTTTAAATGTTTTGTTTCTATAGAGATTACAATATGTCTCATTTTTGAGAATATGGATTAAAGTAAGGTATACTGAAGTTTATCAGTTCTGTAATGTGCAACATATTTTATTATTTTCATAGAACGTCTGTTTACATCCATTCAATTATAACAGATGCTTAGTTAAAGAGTGTACAGGGACTCAAGTGGTCTTAAGACGGCCCCGTGTTTGTCGTTTCCATTTCAAATATCGTCGATTAGTAGATTTATATTCAAATGAAATCATCAATGCATCAGCAATTCAATTCAATTTAACAAAGACAGACTTTATGTTATCCATAGCATAATGTATTGATAATTTTGTTTTGTTTTCAAACTAGAAAATATAGTGAACGCAGAACAAACGAAACGTATAATATGAACCACTCCAGAAAATAAATTAGTTTTTTGTCATATTACGAATCTCATTTGAAAAGAAAATTACGTACAAATCGGTTGACAATTAGTGCAACTGCAGTTCACGAATATTTATAAATGTTATTTATCTAAAAATGATTTCAAACCGAACACGAACTTCGTGACCAAAATATTATCTCTGTTTGAAACGTATCGCCAACGATCAAGTGTCCACGCAGTGATCACGACGATATCATAAAAAAAAATCCGGTTCCATTCCAGCCTGCTAAACATTCTCCAGACGAAACAACGTAAACAAATTACCAAGAGCCATCAGGACAACAGCGAACAAACCGATCAACACGTAAACAAATTCTCGCCAATCCGCCATTCGTTCATTCGGTCCATCATCGTTTTTTGACCGAGACGTGCCCCGAAAGGTCTGCGATGACGTGGGCGTTCAGGTATTCTTTTTTATTCTCTACTCTACCGACTGTGGCTGAAACCTGTATTCCGCTATCACCTCACCGCCGCAGAGGACAGCGCGCGCGGATGAGTTGGTTATTATTAGCTATATGTATATAGCATATCAGCGACCGACACACGAACTCAGGTTGTTAGTTGCGAGGCAGCGAGAGAAACTATGTCGAACGAAAAAATTCCAACGCCCTTTCGTATATATGTTGGACCCCCAAAATCCTGTTTCGGTGACCGTAGCAAAAAAAAATCCAACGGTACTATCCGTGTATGGCAAACACAAAAAAATAAGCAGGTGCGGGGATAATGCTTGATCCGATGCAAGGAGCTGATAACACCGGATTGGATCCGAACACAGAAAGGGTGAATTAATGAATTTTTAAACTTTTTCGCATCCGGGTCGTGCCGGTTATGCTTTGGGTGGTATGGCAAGTTGATATTAAAACTCTGCTGGCAGGGTGTCGTTCGAAAGAGACAGAGAGAGAGAGCGAGAAGAGTTTTCTGATGGGATGGGATGGTGATATCAAACATACATAAATATTTCAGCAACTAATAATTGTAGCTTTTCATTTCGAGTAGCGCACTATTCAAACGGTGATTTCTGCAAATAGTTTATGAACTTTAGAATAAGGGCACAGTACATTTTTCATCGAATCGAATTGCTTTCGATAGGAACTTGGCAAAGCAAAAGAGGCAGCATTCAAGAATAGTTCACTTCGTCTCATAAGTAGTAGCACCAATATCTCGAATTTCACGAAAAGCAGAGTCTACGTCTGCCGGAAGTAAACCAGATGGCATACGTTCTCATAATTTGCATTTTTACAAGTGCTCTACTTACTCGCTTGTGTGCACATCCTTCTGCTCTAAAATATACCCCGAATTGCACATACGAAAAAGCATAGTTCTGCAATTCGAGAAGAATGCGGAAATTTTTCGTTTTCATATGATAATTTTCTCCCAGAATGGCGCCTGACAAAATAAAAAAAAATTGTTCCAGCAACAATACGTAGCCCGAAAAAATGAACTTGCAGATTAACTTGCTCCCGATGTTCGAGTTGATGCTTGAGGGCGTGGTGTTGTTGTGAGGAATGTAAAATTCAGTTTCAGTGCGGGCGACATAACTAGGAGCGAAAAAAAAAAATGATCACCGTCAGCAAAATTGAATTCCTAGCTTCCTGGTGCCGAGTGGAACCTCTCCTCCTCCTCGTCGTCGCTGTCCTCGTTGTCCAACAGCCCTCACAGGTGCGGTACCTACACGCACGGGAAAAGAAAAAAATGTCAAGTGTGAGGATGGTGGCGATAAAAGAAATGGAATATCAAAATTCGGAACCGGTTTCGCCATCGCCGTCGCGTTGCGGTCGTTGACGGAGTCACTGCTGCGGAGGAATGTTTGAGTTTGTATGTAAATTTAATTTGTTCATTTTTTGTTTTTCTTTTTAGTAGTATTATTGAATTCCACGTTGTGTTAAGTAGGACTTGATGTGTGCTTTGGAGCAAAATAGAGATTCGTTCGAGAAGGTGACCTAGCTATAGAATGGTGGTATGGCGAATGAGCTATCAGAAAGATTCTGCAGGATGTCAACAAAATTACGTAAGCAATCATATATCATACAAGCATATCTATTCAGAAATCGAAATAAGTGGGCTCAATTGGTACGTTTCCCCGTGTGTAGTCGGGAATTTGTGCCATGTTGTAAGGAGGAAAGGAAGAAGAAAGAGAGGAAAAGGTTTAATTGAAACGACGAGGAAAATAACGACATAAATACACACAGCAGGAAACTAAAACACACGAATACATAGTTCGAATCACTTGCGAGAATGCCTAAAGCGCTATACGTAGCTGGATTAGATACTCAAGAACATATGTCTTCTAGTTTCGGTCGTCTAAAACTAAAAAAACCCGATTGCGCTATTGTTCGACAGTTGCATGTCAGATGATATGAGATTCCGTACTTGGATTCACCAAGAGATCACGTGGAAATGACTCAACGCGCTAAGTAGTGACCTGGTGTTAATTGAGTTTGCAGTGCAGAGTCGTCCGGATCCACAATTCGGGTTTTAGAGAGACACATGTTTGTTGCTAAATTTTGTATTTTGGAGCTTTGATGTCATCTGAATAAGTGATCAGTATCAATTAAACCATATTTGGATGTAGATGATAATAGGGCGGCACTGCTTGTTGAGGTGATTCGAAAATAATTTTCCACATATGATGAAATGGCAGATTCAAGTCTGGCGAAAGTATAGAGCATCGTGTATCATGCGGTTTTGTTGCAGCTACTGGTGGATCCAGGGAGAGGCACGGAGGGTCAAGTGCCTTCTTTTGCCTATTCGACTAGAAGCTGTTTTGGTGAAAGTGATCAACAATATAATTATTTTATTTTTTTCTTTGTAACACTTTATTTAATCAAGTAAAAGCAAATAAATGAAATTTAGTAGCACAATAAATTTCGAATTATCGCAAGCAATCACAAAAGTTTTGTTTCTATTGGGATTGAATCAAAATAACATCGCTTCCAGAAATATATCCGGTAATAACGGGAGTCAAACGATACACTCAACAGTAGAATTACGCAGTGTAAATAAACACAAATCGCGACAGTAAAGTTGTGGTCTCAGATTCTTTAATCAACTGAACAGTCAGAGGTAACATGCAGTTTGTATGGGATGTATTGTGGCATGAGCGCGAATTTGAAAGAATGATGTACTCACGTGCGTTAAATGCAATGAGTGCTTCGACTTCCAGAAACTGTGTTCAGTTATGTGTGCTTTCAGACTTTCTATACATACCTTTACAGAGTGTAGCTGAAAACTCTTACGTTTCAACCTGGAAACTTACTTCAATCCATAGTTTTCTCTTTGGCATATTTGATCTCTGATCAAACCTTTCAATATAAGGGCTAATAACAAAATATCGGTCAGTAAGGTAGTATTAATTGTTTAATGGTTATGCACAACTTCCGTCGTACTGACCAGACTCAGTACCGTCTTTACGCATGGGTACACAGGGCCTGGGCCAGGGGCCCTGCACGTTCATACTAAAGCTATTTGAAAAAACCTGTTTTAATCCACCTAGCGGTGCAATTGTGCCTTTCTCATTTCTCTAAACTATGGTACGGAGGCTTTTTATGTTCAACATAATCGTGGAAATGTCCATTACATTCTTAGTACACTTTGCACTTATACACAATGGCATGCCAGCCACGAACATGATGAGCTACGTGTCGACGGTGAAACACTTGAAACAAAAAAATATAATACTCCATTAGCCTAATCAGCATTAGATCAATGTTATCTGCTTGCTAACTCATTTTGTCATGCAGGGATGGGTATGCGAGGAGGGCGAAAGTCCCATGAACGAACGACTCCCCAGCTTAAATTGGTATGCTTTGTAATATAGTGGTGGTTTAAAGATGATGGGGTTGAAAGGGAGGGGTATGAGGTGGTGGTCTGAGGGTGATTTAAGGAGATTTTTAAAGGAGGGGAGTTAACAGTAGAGGGGGGTGTAACCCCTCTCCGTAAACCATCAACTACGCACCTGTTAAAATCCAGAAACCTTATGCGAGTCGAAAAAAATTAGGTTGACGTTTTTCAGAGTGATTGCATAACCTTTCTATATGAGAAAGGCAAAAATGTGCAAAATCCAAAAAAGTGAATCTTCGTCAAATTTTTTCGTGTTTGCATCAAATCTCGACGTTTTATGCACCTTGAATACATTTAGCATCAAAAATAAAAATTCTATTTTTAATTTTTCCTATAGTTTTTATGAGAAATTTCTGTGTGGCCGCACTCTGAAACCCGTAATTCCGGAACCAGAATTCCAATCGATCCAAAATTCAATAGCAGCCGATGGGAAGGTTGCACCTTTCATTTGAGACTAAGTTTGGGCAAATCGGTCCAGCCATCTCTGAGAAAAATGAGTGACATTATTTGACACATACGCACATACATACACACACACACATACACACACATACATACACACACATACAGACTTTTTCCTATCTCGACGAACTGAGTTGAATGGGATATGACACTCGGCCCTCCGGGCCGGGATTAGGTTGACGTTTTTCAGAGTGATTGCATAACCTTTCTATATGAGAAAGGCAAAAAGGTACACTCGATTATTTATGAAACTTTAGGGCATGTTCAGCAGTGCACAGTGGGGCCGGGCTGGCTAAAACCCCCAAATTTCGTATTCGATTTTTATACATTTTATATTTTTTCCTAAATATACAATATCTAAAGTAACGTTCACCAAATTTTCAAGTCCATCGGTAAAACCACAGAATTATTACATGTTTTTGAAGCTACAAGGTCTGTGAAACCTGCAAGAATGCGAGGGACAAAAAATGTTTACGCGTTGTAATACGAAACGCTTCACTGGGTCTTACAATTAAAAAATCAAACTCAAATAAGTTGTTTTTTACAGAAAAACATCTCATAAATCCAATGACGTATTCAGATTTGAGAAACAGGCTGTACATAAAAAGTTATCGATAAAACAATTAAAACGTGTTTTTTAAAAAAATTTAATACATATTCAAAGCATCAGCTCTTTACCAGAAAAAGCTAGTTGACGGACCGCATCTAATGCATCTGATGTAGAATTTCATCTAGTTTATGAAAATCATAGTGTCATCTTGCGCCGTTTTGCGCCAATAGCCAAAATTTAGAGATTTCTGGATAGTATTTCTATGGAGACGCACGGTATTTTTTACATTAAACTTTTCTCGATTTATTTCGCCGGCTAACATTGATTTTCTAACACTGCCTGTACATTCTGGGCTTTGTGTTGATCTCTGTGATGAAAGTGAAACTACACCAAATGCATCTGGCAACAATGACTTGTGTTTCCCCATCTTTACAGTTGTCATTAAAGAAGAGCAAATAAATAGAAACGATACTAGCATGGCTTGTAACTATATTTATCTCTTTTCATGAATGCTCTCTTTTCACTGTCTACTTGTCGTTCACTTGTGACAAACGTGAGATAAACGCATGATTGTGTGGAGTGCACCGGTCAGCCCGATTAGTTTGTAATAGCGAGAACCATTTTCACTAGTGCATCCGGTTTTGAAATCTTTATTATTTGTCATAATGATTTCCAAATCAGGTGGTGAGCACCTAGTTCAACGAGAAATGGATGGTTTGTTTTAAATTATGTTTTTTTTGATAGAAATTCTCTTGAAAAGAAAAGATATTTTGAATGCTACTTATTCAATCTCGGATACAGTACAGAAGCGGAACTATATCGAGAAGTACATTCTCGATCACGTTGATGGCACTAGCGATTACGAAAGTGTTGTGAATCTGGATCGAATTCGAACGTCGCTGGCAGAAAAGTCAACGCAAGCCGGAGAGATTTAAGCGAAACAATTACGATTGGCTCGAAGAGTTCGTGGTTTTCGCCGGACCTTCATGTGTATCTGATATGCCAGATAAAGGAGGCCGGCCAGTAATACTATTCGATAACAGTAGTGCCCGGAGCAAACGTCGCAAGACCGAATCTCTGCGCAGGAGCAACAGTTCAGGTGAGCTGATTTTCGCTGCTAAAATGAACCTAAGAGCCGAAGGAAATAGTAGTTTGATAACCTGTGATGATTGCCCTGCTGCTTTATCTAGTGAGAAGGCATTGGCTCTTCTCATGGACGCCAAATTGACGAAACGAAGCTACGAGTTAGTTAGAGAACTGGTAAAATCGGTCTACTCCTCGTACAAACGCATTCAAGCCGAAAAATGTCTTTGCTACCCACCCGAAAAATCCATTCTATCATCCGAAGTATGCATTCAAGTTGAGCTTCAGGCACTTCTTGACACAACATCACAACTATTCGAGCAAAAGGTTAGAGATTTGTCTGCAAATGGCCACAAAGAGTTTATTCTGACTCTCAAGTATGGTTGTAACGCATCCTCAGAAATGTCTTAATATAAACAAAGATTTTCTAGCACCGATTCATCTGACAGTCATGTATTTCTAACATCTGTTGTACCACTAAGATTCACAACTGGAAATGTTGTAATGTGGGACAACCCGAGACCGTCATCGACCCGCTATTGTAGGCCAATTTCTCTCCATTTTAAACCGCAGATTTGATTCGGGAAGAACACGAACGAATGAAAGCTGCCATTAAAAACTTAGTAGAATTTGTATATTTACTGGATTGTATTCAACTGAAAATAAAATATGATCTCTCGATGACGATGATTGTTGGAAATGTCGTCAACGCCATAACGAATACAGCTTCTGCACAAAGGTGCTACCTTTATGGAGCAACCTCAGTGTCATTCAATGACATAACTAGCATGAAAAATAGAGAAATTAAGGTTGAATGGCTGCAGTATGGTATAAGTTCTCTGCACTGCTGGATTCGCACATTTGAGCATGAGCATGAGCATGAACATGATGACCATACAATTCGTAGTTGCTACTCCGTGATTGACCTGAACAAGCGAAATTGCACAAAGAACCAATGAATGGAGCCTGGGAGTAGCTTTCCATTCTCCATGTGCACGTTTCGAGAGTTCAAAATTTTGAAGTGTCAATAACGGCGCCGGCCACGTCCTTACAGTCATCGGGGAAAGAAGGGAATGTTAGTGTGATAACCGTTGGTATGGAAACCGTGTATACCTCTGCATCTCCACGGTTTTCACGGAAAGGAGGTTTTGTTAGTGGGTTAGGATAAATAGTTGCGTAGATCCGGATTCACCTTGGTAAGTGATACAATCTATGCGACTCTCAGAAGTGTTATCATGTATTAATTGCTCTGGGCAGCCGGCTGCCAAGAATTTTTAGAAGATTTATCATTTGTTGTATTAATTCGGGAACTCTCGGCGTGTAGAATACGCAACTTGAACTCCGGACAGCCGGCCATCGGGAGTGCTGCTTATTTTTAATTGAACAAATATTTTTTATAAGACAGGGTATTTTTCAATGTTTCTTTACTTCGATGAAGCGATTTGAGAACAATAATCTACAATGTGATACGATTGTCTTTGTTGTTGCTGGATTCGCACATTTGAATACATACTACATATTGCATACAGACTGGATTTTAAAAAATGGTGTAAAGTAGGACACATGGAAGAATTCAAAGCAGCAAAGCTGCGAATTCTACAAAAACTTTATGATAAACTGGGGCTTCATGTAGATAAACCGCGTGCAAATTGTGGAAACAGTGACGATGGTAATACTGCTAGAAAATTTTTCGCGAGCGCAGCTGTCTCCGCCAGGGATACCGCATTGAAATCTGTGTTTCGGCCAAAAAAAATCTTTTTACCATCTGTGATGACTAAAACAGGAAAAAAATCTGTGAAAATCTGTGATACATTTCCAAAAAATCTGTGAAAAATCACAATATTTCCAAAAATCTGTGAAATTTTTATCAAAATGCTTAAAATCTGTCATTTGTGAAAAAGAATCAGTGATCAAAAATTGTGAAAAAAATCTGTGAGATTACAGAAAAATCTGTGAATATGGTAACCCTGGTCTCCGCAGACATCACTGGAATAGACATAAATTTAATAGAACGCTTAATGATTATATTGATTGCTATTTCGTCTGGTGAAGACATTGATCAAACGAAGTTCGAAAATTATGCATTAGAAACAGCACAGCTCTACGTGTCGTTATAGAATTGGTATAATATGCCAACAACACTTTATAAGATCTTGATCCACGGACACGAGATAATCGATAAAGCTATTTTACCAATAGGCAGAATGTCTTAAGATGCACAGGAGCACATGAATAAGGAGATACTCAACGCACTTCAACGCACTCATCATTTCGTCGGATCCTATAATTTCCAGCTACCGAAAGACGCAACAACAGAAACATGCGATTTACCCAACGAAGTGAAAATGCTTATGAAGCAAGACGAGAGCGACAGTGAATGAATAAATAAATAATAGCTAAAAATAAGGCAATATTTTGGGTTTTTAATTTTCAAATAGGTCATATCACTATAAAAATGAATACATTTTAACTAAACGAAGACAATCTAATTGAATATTCCAATAATTAGGAACCACCCTAAGTGATCAAATAATTGTATACACAAAAACTGTGTATGTTAGTAGGAAAATACTGTCAATATTTTTTTTACCTTAAAAAACTTTTAGAACCACCCTAGTACTTCAGGTCTTCATTTTAGGATTTCAAGAATATCAGAATCGGATTCAGCACCCCAAAATTAACCTTAGATGATAGATTTAGACAGTTTCATTTACTTTTGAGGTTTTGTCCAGCTTTTGTATGGAGTGGATCCACTGTGGAGTGTTTTAGTTCTAGATTCATAATTTTGACAGAACTATAATATAAAACTGAAAATGTTAAAACTAGAACTTGCTAGCGTTCTGCGAACGTGGCAAAATGATTCAACTCTTCATCACATTTGGGATCGTACACGGACAAATCTACAAATAAATCCAATTCAACTGAAAAGCAATCCTAACGCGGGAGGCGTTTAAGGTAGTGCGGATTAGTGAGGTCCTTCGCAATTTTGAAGACGAGCGCCGATTTTCGGTTTGCTTTTGCTATTACAGCTATACGGAGCGGGCTAAACGTAAGCTTATGATCTAGAAACACACCCAGATCAGTCTGAACCGATCAGTTCATTACAGAACCACGCCGTTAATGGTGGAATGATGTGGTTGCTTCATTCATGTTCGCGATCGGATATCCTCCCTTGCTTCTTTCCCCTCTACGGGTCTCGATTGGGGACTTCCTCACTGATAATACTGGCTGTTAATTTTGAGATACTTGACGCAGTTTTTGTAGTTGTTGATATTACCTAAACAGTTGCCACAAATTTGGCATTCGTTTGTGGCTCAGGTCATTGGAGATTGTGGGTTGGGATTTATTTCCGCAGCTGAGCTTTCCTCAGCGATACTTGAGCAGTGTGTAATGTGCTTAACTTGTAGCAAATACATATTTGTATGTATTTACTAGTATGTTTCTTGATATGTGCAAATAATTCTTTCTGTAATAGTACTACCGCATTATGGTTTGTAGTTTGTAGTATCAGGCAGGAGGGAACGGGTCAGTCTACCCACATTCTTACCATGAAAACTCTTCGAAATATCGGAAAGTAATTCCTACATGTGTCCTTCGTAATGGATTCCCTTTCTCCCATATATGACATGCTTTTAATGGCCACCATGCAAGTGATGCCAGATTATGTAGCCGAACCTCGCTTGTTTCGTCATTCTTGTATCTTTATTATAGCGTGGCCATACACAATTATGTATTCATGAAAAATTATTGTTTTGCGCCTGGGTTTTTAAAGTTTATTAAAGTTTACCAGATATAATACATGCAACTGTCGTAAGCCAAATCTCCATTTTCACCTTTACGAATGATTGGTTTTAAGCGAAAATACCGGAAGTCGATAGCCACCGTATTTGGCCGGAGCACCACTTATTGCTTCAGCGACTCTTTCATTCGAAAAACAAGTCACCACGGTGAGGTTAAAAATCAAGTGCTTTTGTTGTTTCTTCTGATAAGGCTCATACTTATGAAAGTAGCTGTTTTTGTTTTTCGCTTCATGCTGACTCGGGCAGTAGTAGAAAACTTTTGGTGGTTGGAAATAGCAACGTTCTTCAACATTTTCTCATTAATTTATTCAAACAAGATACAAATTCGTTAAATCTCTAGTGCTTACCGATTTCTGAACTCGAAATTTCGCTTATTTAAATAGAATTCACAAATCGTACTTGGTCAAGACTCCGAAAATGACAACCACAGAGGAAATTTGTTTTTATCAATTTTTGCGCCAAACTGTTTTCTTTCCGTATGTATGTATCCTCTAATATTAAACAATATGATAAATTCTATGCCTGTCATTTATTAAAACTTGTTGATGCTTTTTGCATGCCCTGAAAGTGACTAGAGGACCGTAAGGAGATAATACGGTGCCTGGAATCACATTTTTCCATTGTAGTTTAATATAAATTTGATGATATTGCTTGAAAGTATGAGATGAAAATGGATAAATGCTTATTTTTAATTGTGAAGTGATGGAAAACAAATAACTTGTAACGTGACAGATCGAAAATTCGAAAAGTTTTGGTGAAACCCCTCAACAACTTGCATACAATGTCCTACATTTTTTCTTACTACTTTGAGTCTACTTTTTGAAACAGTATTGAGAAAACTTTAAAGTTTTATTCATTTTTGAGAAAACAGCGTTGAACTTATGTAACGTGGCAGATATTTTCAGCTGTAAAGCAATAATGACCATCTTCGATTCTGATGTAACTTTTTACGTTTCATCTGTATGGGAGACTAAGTACTTTACCCAGTTAAACAAAACATTTTTATTCAAGAGTAATATTTCAAACGAGCGTATCAGATATTAAATGAACTAATTTCAAAAAATATTGTTCGAAAATTGCCTTTTGTATAGCAAAATTATATTATAGAGTTCTAAGGAATTTATTTTTCTGTGTGAATATTTTTTGGTGAAATTAAAAAAAAATAATCAAAAAATATGTTGAAGAATGCTATTACAAAAAACAATTTTTTTTCTAAAGATGTTCTACAAAAAGCTTCGTCACCGAGTCGCTTGTCAATATTTTTGCATTATAAAAATTACAGCATGTTATTGAAATGATATATTAGCTTTTGTGCATACAAAAATTTGGTCAATTCGTTTCACTCAAATTTCTAAAATAAATTCGCAAAAATAGTATTTTTTCACGATTAAATCCTTACGCCTCCCTTAAGGAATTTTTTCTAAAATACTTTATTTTTCTTTCAACAAGTGTGCAGGTACCGTAAACCGGGGTGACATTGATCACTTTTCGATGTAATCATTGCATTTTTTGGACGCAACACATTTTTTTCAAGTTTAATATTTTTAAACTATGTAGTGATGTATGGAGAACAAGATTGGATGGTTTTATCTAAAATTGTCCGCTTACTGTTATTTTTCCAAAAATGATTTCATGTTGAAGGCCGTTTCCGTATTCCGGGATGACTTTAATAACCACCACATTAAATTATTGATGTCAATGTTTTCCATTCAAATGTTAGTTTAAACTAATTCTGGAAAGATACTTATTGTTAAATAGATGTTAATTGGTATTATACAAAGTGCTTTACCAACGTACAAAATGTTTCATCCATTTTAATACGTTCGAATATTGAACAATAAAAAAGTTATATTTTAGCTTAAAATAATACATTAGAATCTTTTTTCCTTTTTTATTTCGACTAACATGTGGTCACATTTTTAACGATATTCAATTAGCTAGAGAAATGTAGAGCCATAGTACTCAAGTGAGAGCAAGGATGTGAAATATACGGATCGGAAAACGGAGAGGTCAATCGAAACAGGCTTAATATCCTACAGGCTAGTCTACTGTCTTCTGTCGGCAGGGGTCGAGCTAAAGCAGAATAACTACGAATCACTAAAGTCTACCATCATACCTCCTGGTAAAGACAGACTTGTCCCTCTTTACCGTGAGAACCGATATTAGAATATAAAATTCGTGAAAAAAACATCCAGAAAGTCGGACTGAGATTTTACAGCATAAGGATCGCTTAAACAGTTGTTGCCCGCAAATCTTCAACAAAATACCAATTAAAAAAAAATCGCAGAAAAATTCTTACTTAATATCAAATAAGTTGTTATTTACAACACTAAATTTTCTTGAGTTTTGAGCAATTTTATTAGCTGGATATTGATTGTTTAAATTTTCTCCATTGATGTTAAAATCAGTACGATTGAAAATAAAATTACCACCGAAAAAGAGCTGAGATCTCGGAAAAATAGATAATTAATTGCATTCCATCCAATTAGTTTGCCAGCAAACTTGTTTGCGCTTAGAAAACAAGAGTTGATTTTCTTTACTTACCCAAGTCCCATAAGTCCAACATCCAGCTTCGCCTTAATCTCGGTCACAAACAAAATAATTTCAGCTTCCTTATTTTTTCTAACAAATTATCTTCCTTTTTTTCCATTTTCAGCTATTGACCGGGAAGGATACTCGTTCTGCAAGGACTGATAGAGACTACGCTCGTTTTTTTCCCGCTGCATTCTCGAGGAGCAAACTTTCCTAACGAAGTGTCTGTGCTGTTTCATCGCGTGCCACTTCCGGGATTCGCTGTGCGCGAAACGTTCCGGCAGATCCACCGGAAACGGGTGAACAATCAAAAACGAATAAATTTCCGCTGGTTCGCGATATTCTGTCCGTCTGTAGAGAGTCTCTCTAGTGGTTTGGAATCGTGGTGGGAGGTAGCGAAAAGCAATTACCTTTTTTTGCGCAGGAAAAACTAATAAAATCCCGTGGAAGGAAATTAAAACTAAACAAACCAAAGTAGAGCGGTGTGTATGCGGAGGTAATCATAAAATAAGCTGCAAAGCAGAACAAGTCGTCCTTTCGAAGTGCACTCCTAAGCGTCGCCAATTCTATGCAATCTGGACCCGAGTAGTGAGCTGAGGATTTTTTTATTTTCCTACCAATTTTCAACCGTTGCGACAAAGTGAACCGTGAAGAGCTCTCCGTCGTCCGAGAAACGGTGTAGAAATTCGCAACGTCCAGTGCAGTGATTACGAAAATCAACGTTACAATCGCAAGAGACGTATCCCTGCAAAGTGCATGTCACATAGAGTCACGTGAAAGAAAGAAAAAATCGTCAACTAGTCGTGCCAATTGCAAATACCTATCCGTCCGTCTGTACATATCGTTGGCAGATGTTTAAAAGTGAAAACTTTCAAAACGCAAAGTGACAGTCAGTGTTTCCCTTCTTCCGCAGCAAAGGAAACAAACTAGCTACCGTACGGATACGGCATATCGCTGCGGTAAGCCAGCAACAGCTCGGTAGAGTCAGCTGTCGCGAGGAAAAGGTTGAGTGATGATAATGAACGTGATATGAACGCTCTGAAGGTAAGAAGGCACTTTTTCCCTAATTGAATCAATTATAACGAGACAGCCTGCGTGGGTTGCGCGGAATGTCGGAAAAGTTTTATAAAATACCTTTGCGATGCAATTCAAATTTTGTGTTTGTCGCTCCACGGCTGTGGAAAGTTTTGAAAATTTATGCACTGTTGCGTCGTGATAGGATGGGAAAGCCATTTTGTGAGAAAGGTATTAATTTTTCTCTTGCCTACTCGAAAGTGTCTTCTGCTATTTGTTTTGAATAAATTGGGACGGGTTAGAGTGAGAAATGGTTAATGTTGAAGTTTTTATTGACACCAGTTTTTATCTGGAATATTGTTGAAAATTTTTGAGAAGAAGTTTAGCTAAGTATAAGACGTGAGGGATTTCACTTTTCCATATTTCGAAATGTATTTTATAATTAGCTCACGAAAAGTATGTGAGGCAAAATCTTGTCGTCGTAACTTCATTTAATCATCTTGATTTCAGCTCATTCACATACAACCACATATCTTACGTTGTTCTAAAGAACGAAACTATCTGTTTGGTCAAATATGTTGAACGATGTCAGTATTCGATATCTTAGATGTGGGAACTGGATAAAGGCGGCTTGCCTTGCGACCTTTTTAATTTCAGTAAACTTTCCACGCTGCGAATATTTGGTCGCACAGCACAAAGCTTGAAGTCAACAACTGCCGTAGTAGGTCGGAGTACAGGTCCGAACACAATGCACAGTGGTCTACAATGCAAATTTAGCAGGAATTTTAACTTTTTGCTAAAATTAAATGACAACCTTACAACATGTTTGGCAAAGTTGTTGTACTTTGCAAGGCCCTTCTTTGTATCTAAATTTAGCAATATTTACAATAGAACTTTTAACGGTTTGAGATAGAGCTTACATGTCTTCAGCAAACTTTTCCAAAATTTGTCGTTCTACAACTTTGCTGAAGGTCGTTTGGCTCTAGCTAGAATGATTGTTAATTTTTTGATCTTGGTAAAATTAGAACCACCCTAACTGTTGTTTTAAAAAAAGGGGGCTCATAAACTACGAAAACTTCTCCAAAGACTTAATAAGGCTAAGTTGTTTAGTTTAAGTAAAATCACAAAATTCCTGCTAAATTTCCATTCTGGACCACTGTGCAATGGCAGCGGCAGATCGACAAAGCAACAGAACGGCAAACTGATAGCGTTCAGCACAAAGGAGCTCCTATATTATTCCAATTTCGAAAGATTGGGATGATTTGGAATTTTAAAATTAAAAACCAGCTCTTCTTCAGACCTTTTGAAAACTGCAAAGAAACTCTGATATCTACATGAAAATATTACTTTTTCCGACGTATGCGACTCGATCGTATAAGAATACCAAGTAATTACATTGTCGTTATTAAGAATGCTATTTACCCTTTGTAGTAAAAATTGAGAATTCTGTTCGGAATTCAAACTGCAAACCTTATAGTAGTTTTCCGATCTTTATGGAACTATAGCGTAATTTCTAATATTTTTGAAAAGTTTTATATACGATCGGGAATGTTCTGACAATCTAAAGAAAGCTTTACGAACTTTCGGGGCATTTACAAGCCTTAGAAATGCTCTACACAACTTCAATGAGGAACTGGAAAATTGTACAAAAGTAATATAAACTTCAATGAAGTTCTACAAACTTTTTCACATTTTCGGAATAATCTCCGAACTTGAAGAAAGTTCATCGGATTGCAAGAAAGTTCTGAAAATATTGCAGACTCGTGAGTAGTTGAAGGAATGCCAGGAAAGTTTTTCGAAATTCACAGATAAGTTGACAGATTTAATGAAGTTAGGTGCTGTTCGGAGATGTTCAGTGATTTTTGGGATAATTTTTCAAACTTTGGAGAAGTAATTCGATCTTGAGAAAGGTCCAGAGAACCTAAAATTTTCTATCGTCAAGTTTGGTGAATTGCAGGAAGAGTTGCGAATATGCGAAATTTTGGGATGTGCCACGAGGAAGAAAGTACAACAAACTTCAGCATTATTGTACGATCATTAAGTAAACCCCAGCAGTTTTTTAAATTCTGGAAAGTTTCACAAACTTTAAGGAAGAACTGTGAACTTTTGATAAGTTGTGTAAACTTTTGCAAAGTTGTTCCAGAAAATTTTAGGGAAATTCAGCGATGTTTGTAATAGTCTGGCAAACTTCGAGAAAGTTCTTCGGACATTGAAAAGATCTCGTCAAGTATGCTCTTAAAACATGAGCGAAAATCTAGAATCTTTATGTAAACTACAGCCAAAATTTAGGGAAGTTCGCAAACTTTAAGGAAGTTTGGTAAGTTATAAATTATTGGTTTAATTCGAACGGCGATTTCGCTCCCGTCATACCTATGTTAACTGGGCAAGGGACCAGAAACCGACAGTCTACATTAGCTCTCTGTCACCCACCGAAGTACGATGGGTAATGAACTAAAAAATTAGACATCAGACGATAATAAAAACCCGGACATGTGGTTATGTGTGATCTCGTTTTGCAGGCAAGGTACGATCACCCTCGCTAGTTCGATAATCATATGTTCAATCTGGGACGTCATCATATCTCAGGGATAGCATTAGGGTTAGTGCATTGGGTCGGAGTCTCGAAGGTTGCAGGTTCGAATCTTGCCTCCGTGGGAATTTTTTTCGCATAATTGCTTTTACTTCACTCACCATTTCGATCGGTTTTCGCCATTGGATACCACCAAAAAATCTTTGATCTTGGAAGGAAGATCGTTTGGAAATTTGGAAACTTTCGGATAAATCTTTACTCTTCAAAGAAATTTTGTGAACTGCATTGCAGACTGGGGGAAAATGTGCGAACTTTAGGTAGTTCTGCAAAGTTCAGGTAATGTTTGCTGACTTAATGAAAGCTCTGCGATTTTCAGGGATGCACAGTGTTTTTTTGCCAAAATCGTGCGATCTATTAATTACGCCTAAATCGTTAAATTTTGGATCAGTACCGTTTTCGGACGTGAAATATATTTACCAACTTTCTTGCAAGTGCCTATATTAAAATCATGTCTTCGGAAAAGTTGTAGAGCAGGCTTTTGCCAACAACTTTGCTGAAGACATAAAGTCTTTCTCTTTATCTTGATGGGGATATTCAACGTTATCACTGGTTGTTTGAGGATTATCCCTTTAAAGCCAGTTCACTAATATTACTTTCCAAATATCATTTTGACAAGTTCGGCATGTTACGTAAAAAGATTTGAATTATCAAAATGGACAACTTTCTATATTACAATAATGGCTTAGCTCGTGTATTTTCAAAGTAATTTGACATTTTTTTAAAAATAAGCTGTTTGAAATGGTGATTGGTTGTTAACGTGAAAACGGCTGAGTTTACGAAAATAATGTTTTCGGACTTCTCATCAACAATAGCAAGGTTTGTCGTTTGCTGCTATGATTTTTGTGATCAATCCTCCCATAAGTGAGATTTTTTTTGGTAAAAGAAATGAGCTGACGTCTTTGGAAAAGGTGTGGAGATTGGCTTCACAAATATCTTTGCTGAATTTATGAAGTCTCTTTTGTAAATACTTAGGAACTTATAGCTCGTTATATTTGGATGACCCTCAAAAACATTTTTTTCGAATATCTTTTCAAATACTATTCCTACTGGTTTCGTATATTGTACGAAGTTATTTGAATCGTTAAATTACACAATTTTTATTAACGCATAATTTTTCATATCATTTTCGAAAATATTGAGAATTTTTGAAAAATAGTTGCTTTTATATTATCTATAACTCTACTGGAAACAACGAGAAAACAAAAATACCTAATAAGTCGCAAGAGATAGACCGATGCTCTCTTCTAGACAAACAACTTTCTGGAACAATATTTTGAATGTTATGTTGAATAAAAGTGTTTGAAAGGTCATTCGCAAACAAAAATCATTAACTTCAAGTCGACCATAAATAGAGATTTAGGGCCTTTAGTAAACTACCCATGATCGCATAGTTGTCCCGTTTTCTATGAGATTTCCTATCTTTATAGGACTGATATGCGATCATGAGCAGTAAAGATGTACGCAAAAAAAGTTCTGAAACATTTCTGAAGACTTCATTCTGTTTTTCATACTTTGGAAAATTTTGTAGCATATATCTCATCTCAACAACTATATCATCAAAATGAAGATCTTGGATCATTACGAGATATCTCAGAAAACGGCATTGATGTATGCTTTACCGTTTTCGCGTGAATAATTTTTTGCGCATTTCTTACGAAAAAATCCACTGTGGTCCAAAATCTTCATGAAAATTAAGGTTTGTTTTGGGGAAATATTGCGAAATATTCTAGAAAATTTCTAAAATTTCAAAGAAAGTTCAATTGTACGGAAAACTGCATAGATGCTGCATGTATAGCCTCAGAGTCATAATGAACTCAATTGAATATTTACGAATCTCTGGCGCATAATCTCGAATAAAGTTTTGTAGAGTTAAGGAAGGTTTTCGGTAGAATAGAGTGGGGTCATGTTGGTCAGTTTTTTGACGAGATCATGCGGTGGTGTTGTTGCACTGATTTTGAAAAATAAGCGCTCGTTGAAAAGGTTATACAGCTGGTAACATTGTGGCAATAATCGAGCTATATCCAATACGGCGAAGGTATTCTGATTCGTTGTGTTTAAAATCTGTGGGTACACTATATTCGAGGTTAAATAAAACAATTTATGCATCTAGAAAATCAGCTTTTTTTGATGAGTATGACTACTGCAGATTATTTTAAAAAATAATAACTCAAATAATAAATGGAATACATTGACGTCATTCAGGTAAGAAAATGAGGAAGTGGAAAATTATGTAATAAATCATGAAATCGCGGAAGTAAATGTTGAAAAATCGTGTTTTCCAGCAGCTGTGTATGGTTTTGTACTAGTTAATGACTTCTTTGGGGTCCTCGTCATCGCCAGAGTGTAGAATGGAAGTTGTGCATTCCGGCTCACGTTATGGCTTAGCTGTGGGACAACCACGTTTGCGCTTCGGAGTATTTTTTGGATTCCTTTTGCTTCTCTTTTTTATCATGTTTTTTCGATTATCCACTTCAACAACACCTTAAATTATTATATTGCCAGCTCTCAAGAAGCACTTTCCATTCACACGAGCACGAAATATTTCGAACGAAACCTTGAATTGTTTAGAGGCTGATCGAATACTGGAATCATCTTGAACAGCTGCGTTCTTTATATCCTCCTCAATTCGTTTTGGCGAATTTCGCACAAAATTGCACACAATTTTTCTGTCTAAATAATACAAATTAACATTACAGTAGTGACCTATAGTGCCCCCAAACGGCTGACCTATCGGGCCCCCAGCGAATATTTTATGTTAATGTCCAAATATTTTTTTCAAAGCAAAAAATATCGAATAACCAATGTAAAACTCACGTTCAGCATTAATTTTTACGTGAGAAAAAACTCGCTTGACAACTTTTTACATTGATTAAATGTACTGTACTGAGGACGAAAGGCATTTCGTTTTCGACGCCGACGTAACCAATAGAACTGATCCACGGTAACAGCCGGAATGCCAGTCGTCAACGATATTCTATACCATGTATCTAAATCTCGTAACACGAGCGACCTCTGTAATAACATAGCAAAGATAATCTCATATACCAATTGTACCTCCATACCTATTTTACCCCATTCTACTCTACATCTACAGTGATCTGCTTACCTCAGTGAAGTTTTCCAATTTTGAAGGAATTCGTGGAAAAAATACGCAAAATATAGGGAAACTCTGCAAACTTTAAAAAGGTTCTACGAACCTCAGAGAAGTACTATAAACGTCTGGAATCTTTTGCTAAGCTCTACAAGCAGCAGGAAGGCGTGTAGGAGCACAGCTTTGAAAAGTACTTTCCTTGAGTTGTTGGAACTCTTTAAAGCTTGCGGAATTCTCTATAAATGGCATAGCTTTAGTGAAATGTGCAGAACTTGCTTGAAGTTAACTAAACTTTTCCATAGATTGCAGAACTTTTCTAAAACACTCATAACTTGCCAGAAATTCGCAGAACCCTTCATAACAGGATAAGAACATATTTGAAGTGTGCAGATCTTTTCTGCAATACTTTGCCCGTTTGCAGATCATTTCTGAAATACGCTGTACTTCCCCAAGTTTAGAAGAATCTCCTGGAAATTTGCAAATCTTTCCTGAATATTGCAGATCATTCTTGAAGTTTTTGACCTTTCCTGAAGAGTGTAAAACTTTCGTATAGATTGTAGCTTTTCCCTAAAGCTCTTAGATTGCATATCTTTTTACTGTGGTTTATGGGGCTTCCTTGGACTTCTTCGAAGCGCTCAGAATCTTCCTAAATTTCACTGAAATTTTCCTGAGTTCTTAGAATTTCTCAAGAGCTCGTAAAACTTCCCAAAATCTTGCAGAATTTCACTATCCGCAGAACTTCACTGGTATACGTGACGCTTCGGTCGATTTTGAAGAGTTCCATTAAGGATTCGAAAACTTTTCTTAAGCAAGCTAAACTTCTTTCAATTTTGCGGAACTTTTTTATTGTTTACAGATGTTCCTTAAAGTTTAAACAAATGTACCGGAAGTTTTTTGGAGTTTGTTGCGCTTCTCAAATGTACACAAAACTTGTATAACTGAAATTTGCAGAGCATCCTTAACCCTTTCATGCCCAACTTTTTTCTAGTGCATGTAGGATTTCAAAACTATTTTTCCTTGAAAACGGTTGGGTCAAGAAACTTGAAAAGCCAATTTTCATAATGATAGGTGCTTCCATGGTAGTGCTAGAAGCTGGTCAATTTTTACCTTCTAATGCTCAATACAATTCTCCTAGAATAATTACAATGGTCCAATTACGTGGAAAACGTAGCCAACCACAGCCTAATTGATAAGTTTTTTCAGTTTTCAATAATATTGCACCATAACGAAGATATATGAAAAAATCATTTTCCGTCGTCGCTGGCAGCACTGCTCCATCGGAATCCGATCAGACTAATTGCAATAACTTCAGTTCTAGAGCTGATCCTTGTAACAGTTAATACTCAAATTTAAGGCAATAATCACATTAATGAGCCTTACTTGTTTTTGTCAGCAAATCTCGCCTCAATCAAAAGTTATAGCTGTTTAAAAACGTCGTTGTCCACAAACAACATGGGCATGAATGAGTTAAAGTTGGCACTACTATCTCGAAGTTCGTCGATTGTTTTTTGATCATTTTCGAAGTTCTGACATTGCTCTGTCGAATACTGTCCTTCACTCAATAGTTTATTGGTTTTGTTCTTGCACATTTTTTGATTGTTTTCTTTGGTTATTAGCGGATTTTAGGTTCATCTGAAAATATAATTTTAAAAGTGATAAAACTTTTGCTAAAGCCTTATTGAAGATGAATATGAAAAATCATAAATTACATTAACACTACCTCTCGCACTATAACACAACTTTTCGATGTTGTTCAAAAATGAATTAATTTACCTTTAATTTTATATTTGAAAGTTTCGATATCGTTGCGCTAAAACCGAAAGTAAATAAATTTTAACAATTGTTTTTCAAATATAAACATTTATTTCAGTGTACCTCGAAACTGTTCTATTTACACATTAAAGTTATTTTTTTATATTTATTTGTTATCTAGTAAAATCAATGCTCGTCTTCTTTTGCGCGTTGCCAAACTGCATTTTTTTGAAAAGTAAGAGTTTTAGTATAATTGCGCTTATACCGAAACGCACTTATTTTGGGTTGTCAAACGTATTCCCATATATTGAAAACTTGCACATGCCGCTTTGCCGCTGTCATTGTGTTCGGGCCTTTTTCGCCAACTTCGCTTCCTTTGGTAATCCTATACCAACATTTGGTTTGTTTGACAGCGACCTACACATATGGGGCGTTATAGCTATAAAGACCCAAACAAACAATTGTGTTTGGCTCTGTGCACATTATCCAAGCATTCCAAAACCTGTGCACAAAATTTCGTGCACGCATTCAACTTGAAACAGGCTTCGTCTCGATGTACAGGTTTGCCTCGAACATCGAACTCAAGCGAACGACGTACAGACTCTAGTTCTAGTGTAAGTACACCGGGTGCGTAGACGAAAACGTGTATTTCCTATTTTATATATTCGCACAAGGCAAAAAGAGTCAACGCTAGTGATAATGAGAGCGAGAAAGAGAAAACTGGTGCCACGAACCTTTGTGTATGCACATCGTGTACGTACATGGGGTTTGAGTGTTTGAGTTCGTACACGAATTGTGGGTTTGTATGCGGTGTTCATTTGGTTTCGAAAGACTTCATATGACTAAGAAAATCGATACTTTGTAACCAAACACAGCATTCCTCGATAAACATGGGTCGTCAAATGGTGAGATAACATAGTTTTCACTAAAGAGATTAGAATGGCAAGAGGACGCCATGTTCAATTTGGTGTTTCAATTCAGCTGTAGATGCTTATAGCTGAGTTCGGATTCCGGACGAAGCATGTCGTTTCATGCCTCCACGCGAGTCTAAGTCTTTTGAAAACCGGCTACGATTGGGTGCTATCCGCCTTCTGCCGATAGTAGCGGAATGAGAGGGTGCAAACAGATCTAATCAAGAAAACATTACCGTAAAAATGAATAGCAGATCGAAAATCAGCCGCAACAAGGCTTTAATATAATATCGATGATCGTCAATACGTACTGAAATTTCGCCGCGTCTATTTTTATGAATCTAATTTCAAGTTCCGTTATTGCGAACCGGCCCATGTATCAGGTGTATAATCCTTATTATTTCTCTTCAATGATCGGTATTATCGCTCGTATACGTGTACGTAACAAATCATCCGATATATAAAATAGGTAATACTTTCCCTGATTTATAACACCTCACACTATCATAACTCATAACATAACTATCACTCGGTAGTTTTCAACCCAATAAATATATCATTGAGAAGGAATAGCAAAATCTGTCTAAATACTGTTGCAATAATTAGTGATCCCATTACGCAGATAAGATTAGCTTTTCTAGGCAATACTCCTACGGTCGGCTGTGTGGAGTTCAAATTGCTTTTGATTAGAAAACATTAGATACGCTCGGCAGCCGGCTACCCAGAGTTTAAAAACTTAACAAGATTTTTTCTTTTTCGGATGATTATGTACTCTAACTAAACAACTACCTAATAAGCTATGCTTTACAGGTCGCATCGATAGCTTGGAGCGAATCCTAGACCTTATACCCTTCCAAACTACTCCGCGACACCTATGGAAGAGCCGGATGAATCGTCTACTTTCCGTTAAGTAGGTAGAGCATCAACACTTCCCGTCCACCTTATCCATTATCCTTCCCCGTAAACGATGGAGATGGGGGCGGCCCACAGTGGCCGGAGGCTGGCCAAAACCTCAAAAATTTATTTTTGAAATATTGATATTTTATATTTTTCCTAAATTTCTCATGTATTGAATGATGTATATTCAAAATTTTATGATCATTGGATAAGAACACGATTTTTAACACGAGTTTAAACATACCAAAGTCCGGATTTTTTAATGATTTTCATTTCCGAAACCACCATTGCTCTGTTCACTTCAAATGCATGTTGCTCTTTTGATTTTGGTCCGATTTTAGCACAACTAGTTTCATTGTGTAGAGGAATGAAAGAACTTGGTTAGTGAGTAAAATTCATTTGGTAAATTTGCTAGGAACTATGACTTTTTAGTTTAAATATGTTTAAGGTGGTCAGATCAAAAATACTTTGTTCACTAATGTATTCTGTACAAATTTCGGAATCAGTTCGGAACGGTCACATAGTATACATTCTATGTGAAATAACCTCTACTTTTCGAATATCATGGTCTCGTTCTGCGCCTAGGTGCGCAAAAAGTTTTAAGCAGATTTTGAAGCTTTGTTGCTGATATGGAGACGCATGGTGTTTTGTGTGAAATAGTTAGACAAGCTACAGTAAACCAACACGTTCAACAATGGTTTTTAAGTAGAGTTCTTCATTTTTTATGATATTGTTGACATTGGTGAACAGTAACGGAAAATCTATCATGAAAACGGGATCATAGTTATAAGAAAGGTTCAATGACACAGTATGGAAAAATGCATTTAATATTTTACAACTTTTGACATCAAAAATGAGCTCAGCACCTCAAAATTAGCTTAAATTGTGATTTTCAGCCAAATTAGGTAACATTTGAGGTTTTGTCCGACTTTTGTTTGAAGAGCCGCCACTGTGCGGCCGGCAATGATGGCTATCATGCTGTTGAGATTTTAATATGGGTTGGATTGGATGAATTCCTACTTACCACTTCCTAAGCAACTCTTATTAGATGATTAGTCAAACATGATGAAGTCAGTATGCAATCCGCCAAAATCATCGTCACAACGCAACGCAAATACAGCATTTCTCGATGAACGTGTGAAAAGGGCATAACGCAAATGAGTGTCTCTCTGTGTTTACATTCTCTCTCGATTTTAATGGCTTCATCATGAAACTTTCCAACATTGTTTCAATAAATATCGAAAGACTCTGATGTCGTCTAGCATATTATTATGCTAAGAGTTAAGGAGCAAATGTAAATGCGGCCTAGTTATTAACGGAAGAGAAAGTAAACAAAGAGAGACTCTCATTTGCGTTATGCCCTTTTCACATGTGATGCTGACTGTACAGTGAGGCCTTCTATGAAAGAAGGCTGTTTCTGACGGTAACAATAGGAGTGACGGTTCCTCTATGCTCGAGACAATTCGAAATAGACCGCATGACAGATAGTTATTTCCAATTTGCTCACGTGTAGCTTTCACTCGAGTAGAAGTAGAAAGCAGACTCTCGTAATATTATGGCAATTGTATGTATTGTGTAATGTTAATAAGGGCCGAATGTTCATTATTGCATGAATATTTTGTTTTTCTCCACTGATTTGTAAAACTTGTTACTATATATGACGAATATTCATTCCGAGATATAATACACCGATCCACGTTTCTGAGCAATGCATGGCTTGGATTGGACATCCCTTTTATTGTATGGACAGCATGCAGTCTTGAAAGAAATTGAATAGAGCTATTTAGAGAATCATTTCTACGATAATCTATAGAAATAAATGTAAGTTTATTAGTATTTAGTATTAGTATTTTAGCGCTTCGGATTCTCCTCATCAGTACCTAGCACCAACTTGGCGTCAACTAATGATTAATCTAACCTAGTACCAAAATTGTTACTTCTATTTAGTGCCTTTAGGCAGCAATTCAAGAATTTAGAGCAAATAACGATCCGATAACAACTGCGGTCTGGTTCGTTGTTGGATGGCATTTTCCTATCTGATCCGAAATGCAAATATGTACCTTTTATGCATTTGTTTTGAAATATGATGCTTGGCAGATTTTTCTCTGCAACTCAAAGGTAGCCCAAATTGTTAAAATATTTGAAAACTACAAGTGGCAGCCCTATGGGGTTGCACGAACTGTAGACGTAGGACTATACTACTTAATGTAATGTAATGTAAAAACACCCGAACCGGTGAAGAAAAATCAAATTTTAGACAATATAATCACATCTCATGTATAGAACAAGCTTTCTAGTTGCTCTCAAACAGATCCTAAAAGTTCAAACACTCATGGATAACCCCAAGTTTGTAGATGTGTTTCGATACCACAGGATTGTAAAATGGTTAATATTACGTCATGAAAATTCAATTCTTCCGTGACAATATTTTTGCCTGCAAAATGCCCTGTGTGTATGCAATGCTCATGATTTGTTGGGATATTAGCATTGATCGGAAAATGCTTTCTAACGCTGCGCATTGCATACATACAGGACATTTTGCAGGTCACCAGAAACTGTTCATTTTACCACCGCCACATGTTCATTTTACCCACTCGCTATGAACATGTCTCATTTTTGGACATGTTTAGAAATCAAGAATCATGTTTGAAAAAATGTGTTTATGACGAAGTATTTTTACCAGATATGTACAAAACATGTCTAACAAGAAACATAAGGTGATTGTAATATCTCATTCACTTATTAGAAAATAATGACTTTGCTTAACGTGTTCATTTTACCGCCAGTTCCTCTACACATTCGCCACAAACATTGAACCCAAGCGTACAATGCAAAATGAGTCAACGCTGATGATGATGGGTAGAGCGAAAGAGACAACTAGTACCACCATGACACTATTAGCGCATTTCACTAAAATTCCACGCGGCCTTTTCCGATTGAAAGGAACGGCCTCACTTAGCCCATCTGTCATAATATCGTGATTTTGCATAGCGAAGGGCTGAATGATAACACATTTTGTTCCAAAACAGCCCTGCGTTATGCAACACATTGTGCAGGTTGATTATACCGGTTGCAAGTGGGGCCAAATTCACCAAGTTCCGTAAAATTCCTTTTAAATTACAGAATTGATAAAATTGCTTAGATGAGCTAAACTAATTAATCAAATCCTGTTTTACAAACTGTCCTTGCGTTTAAACCAAAATGGGAAGCTTATTACTACCATTACATTACTTAATTTGAGGCGCAAATAGCAAATACATGTGCTAGTTAAACCAAAAATTTACTGGCAACATTACAGCGGCATTTAGGAAGCAGTTGGAACGGTCGCCTGTTGGACGACACAGGGTAGCGTCCCTCCACAGCCAGTGTAACGGACTTATAGCTCAGCTACACTGGTTGTAAAAAACACAGCGCAGCGATCTGCTTCACCAGCCGTTCAACAGGGAACTGAGCGTGTCTGGCCAAGTCCGTTCTTTAAATAGTCGAAGATGACGTCATTCATAGAAGCGTTGCGCGCTAGGTACACCAATCCGTCGTACAGGGCTTGGGAAGCGCTTTCTTCTGTGTGTTAATGCGCGATATTTTGACAAGGTTGTATATTATTTAATTTTTTAATGCTATGATATCAAAATCTTTGGGTTTATCTATTGGAATCTATTCTTAGAAGTATTTCGGGGCTATTTGTGCAAAAAATTTGAAAATTTATCGTGATATGGCTGAATTATATGCGTTTAAAATTGGACCACTTTTCGTTACATACCATTTTTGTAGAATTTGCAGAGTGCACCCCCATATCGAAAACAAAGACGTAGTCCTACGTCAAAAAGCTTTTTTTGTTGTTTGGTTGTTTGGGGAAGTCAGCACATCTGTTGAAAATTGTTTATTTTGACAATTACACCTTCGTACTAGGTAGAATGACGTTTAAATGCATTGCATAACATACACCAACCGAAATACCAACCTGTCCGATACATCCTGTAAAGCCATAGTAATAGCTTTGACATGGGAAAACTCAACGTTCACGTTTACGCAACATATTCTTTAGAAATTAGAAATTGCAAGTGAACTGTTCGGTTTCCTAAACTGTTTACACAGCCTACTATTATGGTCCGTTCACACCGGCTAGAAACCCTAATAAGTCCATCACGGATCGGATTCAACCACTTGGGCGTAAAAAAGCCAATGTTTACATCGTCATCATCATTCGTTCCACCGATTCAACTTTCTCTCTCCCTGTGAATGGTGGACGATGCAAGACGCGTTGTCGACGACGACCATCCCTACCGAGCCCGGTTGATTGAATTACCAAACCTTCTTCACGAGCGAACATGAAGCAACAAAACAACCTGTTCTGTTGCAACACCGAAAGCATCTGTTTTGTCGCCCCAGCCAGAAACCCCATTAGCACAAGAAACTTCCTCAATAAATGTAGGAAAATTGGATTTCACAGTTTTTCCTTGCTGTCATACCGAGAATTGGTTCGTCGCGATGAAATCCGCTTTTCCTATCCGATTTATCCGATTTAGGGGACAGTTGGTCGTGGGTGGAGTGCAGTCCTGTCCATAGATACGGGCCAATTAAGGTGAAAATATACGGAAATAGGGCAACCTCGGCTGGCGGAGATTGTTTACGGCCCCGGAGGCAACCTCAAGCCTCAAGCCGAGCAGCTGTAAATTGAGGATTTTGCTTATTTCCTGCTCGCGTCGTTATGTGTCGAAAAATATTACGGCTCAGCGGATTCGCAGCTATTTAATGGCCGTTTTTTCGGGGGAATGTGCGATTAAGGGATTTGTGAAAGTTGGACTGGGGTGCAGATTGGTTGTTTTGATATTTGTGTTATATAAAAAATGTGTTTGTCCACGATTGGAGTCAAATTTGAAAAGGAAATGGCAAGGTGCGTGGTTTTTAAAAAGATCATTTAAAACTTTTTCAGACGTCAGAACGAGAGTAATTAACAAATTCCACAAGTGCGTTCTCCTTTCCTTTTACTTATGCGTTATATCATAAGAGATATCTTATGGAAAACAATGTAAACAAGCTTAACTTTCTGAGAATTTTCATTCATGTGGTTATAGAGTTGCTACGTGCCATTCGAGGTGAAAAGCTGCATTTTTTCCTCCCCAACCGATACGAAAAACATGGCATGTTGTTGAACAGTTACAAATTGCCTACACAGTATACCTAGGTGAATTACATGGCACAAATCAACAAAGGCGTGACAATATGCTACACAGCTCAACACCTACCAAGCGGACGCGTAGCCTCACGGAGGGGCTGAATCCTTATCCGAAATTTTCTAGAAAAAAAAACTAGGTTTCCTATGAAATAAGCGTTATTTGCAAATATGTAGGGTAAAGAGCCTATTTTGGCCTTACTAGGGACGGTCCGCTCTATTTCATTAATTGCACGACTTATAATCGATGAAACTTCATGAATGGTCGTTCCCCACAACTAATGCATGTAATAACAAAAATGTCATGAGAATGGTGAGATACTTCTGTTTGAGAGCAACGAATGCCCTAATGCCTAACTATCGCATTAGCATTTGAGCTAATGCGTTGAACAAAGATGGCAGACACTGCTCTAACTAACGGCTTCAAGATGGTAGGATAATAGAAACAGGGCAAAAATATACTCATTACCGTACGTCCTGGTCTGGCGGTTCAATCGGTATTTTACTATCTGTGAAACTTTACATCTGTGAATTTTTGTGCTATTTTCACTATTATTTTTTATTTTGTCGCACTACATATGAAACATCTACTAAATAATTCACTTTGTGCTGATTAAGGTAGATGCATCTCGAACTTCGTTAGATGCTGTTGAATTTACATATTCCGATGCCCAAGACAATTACCCTAAAATATTCAGAGTAGTCATGGCATGGCACAGTTAGTCGAAAATGGTCAAAATATCCAAATCTTACTACAAAAGAGAGGATGTTGTTCTTTATAAACACGAAAGGGCCATTCAGTCGAAAGGGCCATTTGGCCGAAAGAGCCATTTGGCCGAAAGGGCCATTTGGCCGAAAGGGTCATTTGGCCGAAGGGCTATTTTGGCCTTCATACATTGGCCAAAAGAAGGAGCATTTGCATTAGGTACAAACCGGGAATGTTGATTTAAGCTACATTCTGGCGCGTATTAACATCAACGTGCCACCTAGAACGTTCAGATCGAGAGAGTTTCTGTGACTTGGTTTTAAGCGTACTGAATACGGTCAAAACGAGCCAATTAGGGATGCTTTCGAAAACCAAATGAAACGACCAAAGTTTATTTGTGATAGATAGTCTTAAGTTCTTCATGTAGACCTAGTTTTCCGATGAATGTAAATAAATAATAATAATAATAATAATAATAATAATAATAATAATAATAATAATAATAATAATAATAATAATAATAATAATAATAATAATAATAATAATAATAATAATAATAATAATAATAATAATAATAATAATAATAATAATAATAATAATAATAATAATAATAATAATAATAATAATAATAATAATAATAGTATGTGTGGTGTAGCCAGCACGAATGTAACAAACTAAGAATGCCGCACGCGCCTCGCATAGGACCCTGCTTTTGTACACGGTTCAGTTTACGTTCGAAGCCAAATGGGTTGGCCATCGAATGAAATTAGTTTACTTTCATCGTCAATGAGGTGGAGCTTTGAACAAAAATTGTTTAAGATTTGCGGATCGATGCATGTAATCAGCGAGAACCAATCAGAAATGAGCTTCAGTTAAATGATTTTAAATCAGTTTTCCCCGTGTGTGTCTTAGAACGGCAACAATTTTAACTTTTTCCGGAACACTTTTAAATCCAAGGGTAATTGACTTTACATACCATTTATCAAATATGAGCTTTTTCCGAAAACTCTAGTTAACTCACAAGACTTTTTAAGATTGCATGTGAAAGTATATTAAAATTAAGAAATAGAAACTATAAATTCCGTAAAAATACCAGTATCATCTTGTGCATCCCATAATTTGCCGATAAATAATTAATAAAATTGATCCGATTTTGCAGTACAAAGAGATTCTCGTATAAAGTTATGTATTTTCAAAAAAAATCGATTGGTCTTCAAAGTTAAATAACTTTGTCGGGGAACTTCCAATCAATATCGAATTTTCAACAAAACTGTTCGTTATAAAATAAGTTGCTCGACCATAAGTTTTGAGGTACACAGAGCTACTGTAGAATTTTTTATTGGATTTTAGGTTTTTATTTCCGAGTATCCTTATATATTACTATAGAAACATGAAACTTCTTGTGGGTGAACTAGAGCTATCGGAAAAAACTCATATTTTGCATATGATTTGTGCATCCAATTACCATTTGACAAAAAAAAGTCAAAATTGTTGCCGGTCTAGTGTGTATGCTCGAACCGTCGGATAGAAAAATAATAGTTGGCGAAGGAAAAGATTTTCAATCTTAATTCTTCGTTGATAGTTTGAAAACGCTGATTAAGGTAAATTTGTTTTCCAAAGAAACTGTTCTCTAGGTGGAAGATATTTGTTTCAATTAGCCCACGTTGCTAGCACGAAGCTGTAAAAACTAATTATTATAATCAGTCCACAGAGCTGGCTAAACCCTTATAATCACCTTCTCTCCCGATGTTAGAATGTATTCGCCGGCCATCCAACAACGTTGACTAATAGAAACCGACTAAATCACAATTCTTCCTGTTCAAAATTTACGGTTCCGTGCATGAAATTAGCGGTAACCAATCACGAACTGGCTTCCATCGGTTGTTCTAAAATCCGGTTTTTCGTTGTGTATGCTTCATTCTAGTCATCTGGAATGAAAATAATTGCCTCTGCTAGTAGTAGGTAACGACACAAACTGATTCGTCCACCAGCCGTGTACAACTGACAAATAATTTCTTCTCGGTATTGAACAACCATTTGACGACATGGTCCGTTCGTTCTAAACGTTGAGCCAAATGGTAATAAAGCAGTTCTTTGGCGGACCTATATTTAAAGCTTTTCATCTTTTAAGTGTTCATAGTGACGGCTCTGATTGAGAAGAGCTGGAAATTTTCAAAATTTCCCAGTAGTTTTCAAAAGATTTTTCGAAACAGTTTTTCGTTATTAATGCATGTCATACATACTTCAAAATTCAATACAACATTGCTGAACACATTTTTGACAAAATGGCGAAGAAACTGATTAAATCCATGCAGTACAGCAAAAGAAACGTTCCAAACCTTACATGACTTTTCTTCCGAAATTTTGAAAAGAGGCCCCTATATTCAAAGGTGAGTTGTTAGTCACGACAAAAATATCCTGAAAAAATACAACGAATTTCGCGCTAAATCGTATTCAGAGTTGGCAGCATCCTCTCAGATTTTAATGAAACTTTGTGTACAATTAGAACTTTGTTATAAAAGCCTCTTTGCATACTTTGTTTTTTCAAAATGACTGTCTTTTGAAAAGGGTCAAACTTTTTTTTATCAAATTTTTTCAAATGGCTCTAGTCTAAAAATGACAAATCCTTCAAAAAAAATGATGTAGGAGTGATTTTCACAAAATTAGCCAAATTTTTGAACAAAAATAATTAAAAAATTCTTCATCGACTCCAATACTGAAAAAAATCGATTTTAAAAATTTAAAGACGATTTAAAAAAACATGTTTGATTTGGACGAAATTTTGTTCTAATATTGGTTCCCTATGCCCCTATTCCTATAATTATGTTCCCTACCAACCGTCAAAAATTCAAGTTGGGCACTTTCAAGGAAAAAAAGTTATGTGACAAAAACTTTTCCTCGTCCTAACTTAATTTTTTCACTGTATTTTTATTCAGAGTTCATAGCCCAGAGACCAGAACTCAGAATCCCGAGGAGAGAACTCAGGCTACAGATTCCATAGTCCAGAATCCAGAGTCCCGAGGAGAGAACCCAGATTCCATAACCCAGAGTCCAAAGTCCCGAGAAGAGAGACCAGAATCCAGAGTCGCGAGTCCTTAACCCAAAATACTGAGGCAAGTTTAGAGTCCAGAATCCAGAGTTCAGTGTCGAGAATGCCGAGTCCATAGTTCATAGCGCAGCGATCAGAACCCAGAGTTCCGAAGACAGAGATCAGAGTCCAGAATCCAGATTTACAAGTGCAGAGTCCAGAGCCAGAGTGAGACCAGAGTTTAGCGTCCCCAGAGTTCCGAATCTAGAGTTCAGATTCGATAAGCCAGAGTTTAGATTCCATAGCCCAGCGAGCAGAACCCAGAGTCCCAAGGAGAGAGCCCTGAGCCCGGAGTCCAGAATCCAGAGTCCCGGGTGCAGAGTGCATAGTCCAGAGTTTAGAGTCCAGAGTCCACAGTTCAGAGTCCAAAGTCCAGAATAAATACCCAGAGCCCATAGCTCAGAGACCATAGTCTACAGTCCAGAATACATAGCACGGAATCTCGAGGCAAAAGCTCAAAATCCAGAGTTAAGAATGCAGAGTCTAGAGTTAAGAGTGCAGAGAACAGTCGGGAATCCTGGGTTCAGAGTCCAGAGTCCTCAACCTAGCCCAAGCAACACCGTTTGTTGACTAGCAGTTTCTACAACATAATTCGTTGTATGCTTCTTGTACATTCGCCAGATTTAGCAACCAAAAAAGCGCTCCAGCAAAAGTTTATGTTTATGCAACAGACCTCGGCCATTACATGTTGCAAGTGTTGCTTGGGAAATTACTGTGGCTAGAGTCCAGAGCTCTGAGACCAGGATCCAGAGCCCGAAGTACTCAACCCAAAATACTGAGGCAAGAGTTTAGACTCCAGAGCACAGAACCCAGAACCCAAAGGCCAGAATCCAGAGTCCATAACACAGAATCTCGAGACGAGAGTCCAGAGTATAGAACCCTGCATGAAGAGTGCAGCATCTAGAGTTCAAAGTCCAGAATCTAGAACTCAGAGTTCAGAGACGTGAATCCTGAGACCAGAGTTGAGAGTCTTCAACCCAAAATACCGAGCCCAGTATCCCGAGTTCAGAGTCCAGAGTCCAGAGTCCAGAGCACAGAGTCCAGAGCACAGAGTCCAGAGCACAGAACCCAGAGACCAGAGTCCCGAGGAGAGAGCTCACAGTATAGAATCCAGAGACCCGTGTGCAAAGCCTAAAGTTCAGAGTCCAAAGTCTAGAGTTCAGATTCCAGAGTGAGGGATCAAGACCCCAGATGCCAGATCCTATGGTTCAGAGTTCAGAGTGCATAGTACAGAAATTCGAGACCAGCGCCAAGAGTCCATCATCCAGTGATGAGAATGAGGAGTCCAGAAACTAAAGTGCCCATAGTCCAGAGACCAGAATCCAGAGTCCCGAGGGGAGAGCCAAGAGACCAGAATCCAGAGTCCCGAGTGCAGATTTCAGAGTTCAGAGTCCAGAATTCAGAGCCTAGCGTTTAGAGTTCGGATTCCAGAGTCCAGAATCAAGACCCCAAAGACCATAGTTCAGAGTGGACTCTGGAGCACAGAATATCGAGGCCAGAACCCGGTGTCCAGAATCCAGCGTGAAGAGTGCAGAGTCCAGAGTTCACAGTCTAGAATCTAGACTGATTGGATATTTTCGGAATGGTCTTGACGAGTTGGTGCCATAAATTTATGTTTGACGCCATGTTGAAATCCAAGATGGCGACTTTCGGACGTAAATTATAAAGATTACACTTCGAATTGTTTATTTTAGCACAGCACTTGATACTGTTTAACTTTGATTTATACAATTGATCCATAATGATAATTTTACTACAACTGTTGTTACTAGACTGCTTTAAGGACTTAGTTTTATACTACTGTTATTTGGTAAAGTGAGCAGTGGTGGCGCGAGGTGTTTTTCCGCTCGGGGCAAAAAATTAAATTTGCGGCCCCTTTTATAATGAATTTTCAAATGAGTTCGATTATTTCCCACCTGTTCATATGAAACAATATGATAAAAGTATTAGAAAATGTCTACATAAAAATGAAGTTTTGCACATTTTATTGTCAATATTTTGTCCTGGCGCATAAATTTCTTCACGAAAGGTGGCGCAACGACTCTGTTCACATATTCGCTCCATGCTCATGGCCTTATGGAAATAATTGGTGCTGAAAATTTCTTATTTGAGCAAGGATACCCTCTATAAAATGTACACCCTCTATAAAATATAAGATATTAATTATGGAATGTAGAAAATGGCCGGATGGGTTTGAGATATTAATTATAATTATCCTAAATATAAAATAAAAGTATGAAATACAAGTGCAAGATTAAATATTTTTAAAATAGCAAATTTCTAAAAAAAAATTATTGAAAACATTACAATTATTTTTAAAAAATGTAACGTGTTTTCAAAATTTATATATTTAAAAATACTGAGCAAAGAATTGGACAAATCATTTTAAAATATTATTCTTGTGGCGATCTACCATTTTCTTTTTAAATTCTCTAGCTAAACATTTATAGAAACACAATTTACCTTTAACCCCATCAAACCCATTTTGTTTATAAACAAGAACGTTTATCTATAAATATAAGTTTTCGCTAAGGCGAGGCATTATTGGAAAGAAAAAGAAAAAACCTTTCCAACGGTATTTTATGTTATGTTCTTTTTATTTAAAATACTATGCGGGTTTGGGACAATAATTGGTAAGCAACCAATATTTTGCGATTTTTTGGAGAAAATTAGAAAATTTCTCATTATTATTATTTTATTAAAATTGAGAGAGATTTAGTTCTGCATTTAACGATCTGTTTAGTTCCAAATTCGGTTGCAAAATGGTAAAGTTATCGATTTCTTCTTCAAATTTGATACTTGCTTGTATGCTTGTCGCGCACTATGGGATTCTATAATTATATTTTCCGTTGTTTTTCCTAATTTTAACATTAAAGTTTACACACACACACTTTCAAAAAGCAAATTTTAAAATCGAGCAAAAAATCGACTTCTTTAAAAATTTATATGAAACCGTCCCCTTAAAAGTTCATGCGAGCAAGTTTCAAATGAAAATATACAATATACAAAAAATGAATACCACTGCCATTTTTCAACCGATTGTTATGAAAAATACCGCATTATACTTTTAACAAAAGAACATAACATAGCATACCGTTGAAAAGGTCATTCCTTATTCGTTCCGGAATACTCAAAAAATTTAAAGTCGGTTAAAAAATGACCGCGCAACTAATTTTTAGACCTGAGAAATAGTTTTTTTTTTCTATAAATTAATATTTTGAAAGTATATTAATATGATCAAACGTTGGTTTGTATTGTAATCGACCAGACCTGCAACTGTTTCTGGATAACTTAAAAAGTACATTCTTTTTTTTTATTTTGTGGCACCGTGTTATTATTCATTATGGTACAAGAGTTGACAAATTTTTTCATAGGTTTGTAGTATTTTTATATTAATAACAAGGTCGTTCAATAGTGAGTACTTCCCAGTGTTCACCAGCTTCTAGCTAGTGCCTCAGCTTTGTAAGTAATTGCTTATCACAAATTGGGTCTTAAATATATGCTCGCGGCCCAGGTGCATCTGCCATAATTTCAAATTTGCGTAAACAAACTAACAGTCGTCATCATCTTAGTGACCTAGTGACTGAACAATCCGGATAATCCGAATCATAATTGAATGTACTTTAGATTTCCGTATTACTTGACCTTGGATCGCCAGTTCCATGTACATCCACCGCACACGCATCTTCCTCAATTGTGCACAGCCAGCGAGAACGGGGTTTGTCCCGAAATCGACGACCTCTTCCAGGTTCTCTGCTGGTCATAACTTTAACTGGTTTCTCTTTCGTCATTCCGCACTAACGGGAATTCAATAAAAATAGAGAATGATTTCAATAACTTTCTGTAATAAAAGTAAAGAGCGTAATTTTTTTTTCTCTCCAAAAGAATTGCTCTCTGGTCTCCCTAGAAATGGTGACATGTTTCTTTTCGCTTGGGTGCTGTCAGTTCAATCGAAGATTGCATCGAAACAGCAAGCACTCCGCGAGCGTGTTGTACGGTTTTACGAAACGCATGGTCATCGAGGAAAAAAGTTGGCGGTACACCACTTTCGAGAAGCGGAAGGCCGGTAGCGTCCGTTAGGCGAAGATAATGGCGAAGAAGGAGAAGGAAGCGTTGAAAAAGTTGTTCGACAACAAGGACGGAACGAGTTTTCGTGACGCTGGCAGAAAATATCACTGCTGAGTAAATCCGTCCGGATAATTTGCTACTGTGACAATAAAAACTCCCATTTTCACACGTTATTGGCACTCACACAGCTTCTCCGGATAAATAAAACCGCCGGTGATTACCGAATGAGTTTATCACGGTATCCTTTTTGCACTCGCTACCTTGCTGTCGCTACTCCAAAACACGAAAAAACAAGGCAAAGAAGCCGTTTTTCTTTGAAATTAAGTGTATATTTTGACGCTTTTGTTGATATCTACGAAATTAAAATATTATCCTTCTCCGGCGAGAAGGAAAAAATCAGATAAATTTTATCCGGAAAATTATTCTCACGCTATTTGGGGAAGACGGAGAATTTTGCGACTCATCTTATCTCGGAAAAGTTGAACATCGGATAAGCTTCTTCTCGAGTGAGTGAGAGAGAATTACAATGCCTGGTCTTGAGAAAATTCTACAACCGTTCTTAAAAGAGCATTATGCGGATGGGTAGTACGTCTTCTGGCCGGACAAGGCGTTTTCCCATCACGCCAATAAGATGCTGGAGCATATTGAGCAGAAAAAGATACCGTATGTGCTGAAAAAAGGAACCCGACCAGCTTGACCCAGTGCATACAAAAATAATTGGCGGGCCAAGAATACGTAGCAGTTTACCACCAGGATCCAGAATTGTATCCGGAAGATGGACGTCAGTGCCGTCCAGAACTCTCGTGAGAGCATCGCAACTAAGTTGCATCGTACGGCTGACCAGGGCCCCTTCTCCGATATTCATTGAAGTGTTTTTGAAGAATAAACATTGCTTTAATAAGAAATGCTGAACCAGTTGAAATTTGTTTTTCGTTTTTAATTACATGCTTGAAAAAATTCTCGTTTTTTTATTGAATACGCGTTAGAAGCCCAACTCATTGTAGTATGCCGTGTTTTATCAGCCTTGTATAATTAGTACCGTTGAGGTTCATGCGGCATTCTCCATTTTCTATACTGTGCTGTTGAGTATTGAACGCAAAATTCCTCTCCCAAACAATCCTTCAACATCCATGCCTCGTGGCCGTAAAGAGCAACAAGGAGTATGAGCGATTTGAATAGAGCAAGTTTTGCGCGCATCCTTGGGATGTGGGTCTTTGGCTGACTACGTAAACCATATTCGCAGTAACAACATGCATTTTTTCTTCGCGGCTAACATCGTTATTATATATCACTAGTGTTCTAAGATATATGAATTTGTTGTACCGTACCCAACACGACTGCCACGTTCTCAACCAGCTACCATGTACTTTGTGTTGTCAGAGTTTATAGTTATAAAAGGCAACAATGCCTCTTTCACTGCTCTCTGATCAACGCCAATGATGTCGATGTTGATCGCAAAGCTAAGAAGCATGTGACATCTCGTGATGACGGTTCCGTTTCTTTGCACATCAGATCTTCGTATCGCTTGATTTTATCCCATCCAGCGGCATACGAATCAGCTTAATCAGTTTTGTCGGGAAACCATGCTCAACTATTATCTGCCACAGTTTATTTCTTTTTACTGAATCGTATGCCACCTTGAAATCCGTAAACAGATGGTGAGTCCGCAAGTTGTATTCCTGGAATATATCCAGAATTTGTCACTGATTAAACATTTGGTCTCGTCCTTCTCGAAACCCGCTTTGATGTTCGCCGACAAACCATTCAGTCAACTGGCGCAGTCTACTCAACAGAACACGAGAGACTACATTGTAAGCGGCATTGAGGATCGATATGCCTAGGAAGATATTATGTTCGAGTTTGTAGCCTTTCTTGAAAATAGGACATATGAGGCCGTTCAACCAATCCGAAGGCATTCTTGCTATCACGCAGATCATCCCGATCACGCAGTGGATATCTTCTCACAGCCGGTCACTTGTTAGATTTTTAGAAGTTCACCCGGGATTTCCAGCGGCCTTATCGTTTTTAAGTTCTCTTTCGTCTAGAAATAAGTAAAAAATGCTGGTTTGTTTACTACTTGTTAATGGCCGAGTCCACTCACTCAAAAAAACCATTCGGTCGAATAACGTACGCACGAAACTAACCTTCAATAGAACACTTATTAGACTGGTTGTCTTATCGACAATGCTGGGCCAACGTACCCGTAACACGTAACAGGAAAGAAAACACCTTTCCAACGGGATAAAAAAAATTGAAAACACAAAGTATCCGTTTTGAGTTAGAGACAATTTAAGGACAAACAAGTTGTTTACAGAAAAGTTCAGTAACTTTGTAACAATTGAGATTTTATAGTTCGTGCAGAACGATTTTTTCGCCAAATATGATTCTCTATCACTACTCGAGAGATTCCTAACCATGAACCAAACACCCTGTATATGATAGAGCTCCTTGGTTTAATTAAAGCAAATTGGATTCTGAGATGATTATGACTTTCATTGGTTTAGCTTTCGATTAAAATACACTGAAAAAAAATCAGCTTGGACAAGGAAAAGTTTATTTCAAATAACTTGTTTTCCTTGAAAGTGCCTAACTTGAATTTTTGACGGTAGGTGGGGAACATAATTACCTATTATGGAACAAAATTTCATCCAAATCAAAGATGATTTTTTTGTAAATCGACTTTAAATTTTTAAAATCGATTTTTTTCGGTGTAGGAGTCGATGAAGAATTTTCTCAATAGTTTCTTTTCAAAAATTTCTCTAATTTTGTGAAAACTACTCCTACAACATTTGTAGGATTTGTTCTCGGATGATTTGTTTTGCATGATCTGCGATGAAACTTGACAGAGGTAAAAGATGCAATTTTTAGAATTTTAACTTACATTTAGGCGAAATTTAAGATTTCATTTGTACGAATACGCCATTTATATCAGTATTGTTTGGATTTATAAATAAATACAGAACAAAGTCTTATACCTTTAAAACAAGTGCAAATCTGTTAAAAACACACCAACGAAATATAACCTATAGTCATCTCATGAAACTATTACGCAATAAGCATATTATTGAGATATGTGGAACCCGTTGTACGTCGTTGGTACAAAAAATAAACAATGGTTGATCTAGCCTTAGGCATCTGATCGAGTTGTGATCAATGGGTGTTACGTGTGTGTTCCCCGCGGCAAAGTGGAAGGAAGAGATTGTTTATTTTCGATGCTGAGAGGACCGACCAGAAACATGTTCATTACAAGTTTTTTATGGGTGATGATATAAAATTTGGACATAACATGTATGTTACACAATATGTTTTGGAGATATAACATCCTTGAACTATCTCCTATGTGACTTAGCATGATGGAGTTCAAGTATATACCCTTAATAAATTTATACTTATCCTTTACCCATCAGCCACGATTGATCGCGATGTATCAAGGCCTCATATTAAGTACCTACACCGCCCAGAGCTGGTCACATGTAAATACAACTTAGTTTTCAAGTTCAATCACCCAATGGCAAAAGTGGTTATACCAGTAAATCTACCAAGCATGTAATTACGCATACATTACACAATCAGGCAGGCACTGCGTAGGCACACACTTCGAGCTCAATCGGCGCGTCGGATTCAACAAATTTAGCAAAAGCAAAAGTTTATGTTATTTTTTGCTGTTCCCAGTTCTTGTGTGTAGTAGATGCAAAAAGCGGGTCACGGCCGGTATTTGACTTAATAACGGAGTAGCGAACTGTTGCCATTATTATAGGCATATCGATTTTTGTTGCCGGTTGCAACTAAAATGTATAGCACAAATTCAATCGATCGACCTTGGCGGTTGGTAAACCCTTTACGGTTAATATACCATACCTCCAGTGGGCAGCCGTAGCTGTACTAAGGTATAAATTGACTGGAAACTGCAACTTCGGCGTCTGATCCCACTACTTAAGCGTAGAACTATTATTTGTTGGTCTCTTGGTCTGGTTGTTTAAAATCTTTTGGTCGATCAATGATTGGAAAGTTCAAACCGACCTTACTGCTTTTGGTAATTTATAGTATCAATGTACGGAGTCCAAAATGCCCATGCAATAAGTAAATGTACGTTTGAATTGAGAAAATATGAAAATTGGCATGGCTCAAAGGCAAACGAAGGTGAGTTCCAAGTGTGGTAAAAAATGGTCATCAAGCGTTCGCCAACACCGACAAAAAGTTATGCCGAGGTCATCGATTCGCATTTTTGTCCCTTTATTTCGGCCGGCAGTTTCGGTTCTGCCCATTCCGCCCACTTCACCCACAACACCACGGTACACGTTAGTGAACTCATGCTAATATCGAATAAGCAAGCAAGCAAGCGTTAATCGCTCGCTCGATTGGTTCGGTTGAGCGGAATGGGATTTCGCCTAAAGGCTTGTTGGGCCACAGCTGGATTCCAACGTCAATTTTGACTGGTTGATGGTGGACAGACTTTCTGAAAATGTGCAACGGTGCACTGGCAAAAGCCCTTGACTGAAGGCGGGTGGTTTCGAAGGTACAGGTTTTCATTGCGAATGGTGTTCAAAACCACGAAGGGGTAGTTTGGGAAAGGATACGAGGGTAGTGGTGTGCGCGCGAAATGTTCTATTTGGACAGCATTTTTTACAGTTCATTTATTTGGCACGGCTCACTGCGGTAGCTTGACTGAGCCAACAACAAATGTCATTGCAATTATTGGCCCTGGTGTCGCTATACAGAAGGTATGGCGCTAGTTTCCTAAGCCAGTAGTCTTATCCGATAACAAATGATTCTCAGTGCTCGTAGAATCGTAACAGTAGCTTTCTAATCGTTCTTACACTGCGATAGCTGGAAAGTTTGATGAAACAGATGATGAACATTCCTCATGGGGATCGTCGTGCCTAGACTTTGCTAAATGTCATTACGGAGTCGTAATTTTCCGTATATTTATTCAACCTTTTAAACTTTAACAAAATTGTTCAAAACATCAGCAACAATAATGAGTTGCACATCAGTCAACAGCAAGAAAATCATTTCAACCCATGTTCACGGCTTGTTTCAGTGCTTTGTTACCGAGTGCTCCTTCGCACTTTAACCGATGCTGGCTAATAATATGTACCAGCGAAAAGCATAACAGCACTCCTCTTTTGAAAAAACACTTCCCAAGTGAAAAATATTTCTACCAAAAACAGCATTAATTAGCATAACAACCTTGAACTGTTCGACGGCGCAGGCTCTTTTCTCTTGACCATTTAACAAAAATTACAACACGAGAAATTTAATCAAGACGCGATGGCTGATTCACCCTACCTGGGTGAAGACTAGCATCGTGGCACGAACAAGGCACACAATTATTTGAAAAATTTTCTTTCTTCCCAGTATTTCAGTTTCATTTTTCCACCATTAGCGCCTTCGTTGTTCTGTTGTGTGTTTCCTTTTCCAGCGACTGCATCGGCGCCGCGATGACGACGTGACATGTCGAGTCGATAAGCCGTAAATAGTACACCGAATGGTCAACGGACGGAATAGTGATAAACTTACGTAGGTCCAATGCGAGAAAGTTTGACGACCTTCGCTCTGTTTTTGTTGCCATCCTGTCGGAAAGGCCGGAGCCGCAATGGGAAATCTACCCTTCATAAATTTTGTCCTAAATTGCCATTCCAGCAGAATTTTTATTGCTTTCTCCGTTGCCAAAGGCAACGCTTTTTACAGCCTCCTAAATTGTATGTCATGTTCTGCCAGTTTTTCCCCTGTTGGGGTATAACAATCACAGACTATCATTTTATTGCTTTTTATGTGTATTTTTCAAATTCGCCAGTTGTGAGGCGCCGGAGGATTTTTTTGGATCTTATAGGTAAACTTTGACCGTTATTTGGTGATTTGTGTGATTTTATTTTTGTCCAGTTCAAGGAGCTTTTATTCTCAGGTGATACGATCCTTGAAATCACCGATCAGCCATGTTGGTTCTAGAAACGACAGCCAACAACATTGTTTACTACATCTCCATGCGAGTTTGCTTGGATTTCAGTATGTAAACAAAGTTGTTCGCTGTCATTTTTCTTCCCCGAAGCTTGCTGCACACTTACCTCTCTCCTCACTTTACTGCCAAAGACGAATCACCTTAGAACTCTAAGCACCTTGGTCCAGTCATTCTGGAAAAGTTGAAAACAAATGTGACATGACATCCCTGTAATTCCAGCCGAAATTGTGGCTGGAGCCAGTCAGAATGCCGGCTCATTTCCCGTCTGGGCTTACTGAGATACAGCTATTGTTGAATACGCCCTGGAACTTAAGGAACAAATCTAAGAACGGCCCTTTCGGAGGTAAACTAACCATGGAGTAATAGTTTAGTTTGATTCTTTGGTGAATATTAACATAGGAAATAATCAGGCTTGGGAGCGAATGCTTGCAGCGGCTACCCGTCAAAAAATGTCGCAATATAGGAAGATGATGACAACTGTAAAAAGACATTATTTTCGTAAGAAATTGTTCTTAAGGGGTTGCACGAGTTTCAAGAGCATATTTTCCATTTGTTTAATAAATGCAATACGTAATTTTGATCCGAAGAACAAGAAGACGGGGCGCATGTACATTCCGAAATTTGTTTAGCAGATTGTAAACAACAATTATGATATCGATTCGGCTTTTTGCGCCTTGGATTGCCTTTTTCTGTAGGCTGTGTTTGCAAACATTGTTCAACAGCTTAATGGCAGTGTTTGTGGACACGGTGTGTCGATTTATTAAGTGAAAAAATGTAAAAGTGGAAGCCTATTACTAATTGTGTTATAATAATTGTATTTTTTTAGTACTAGTGTACTAACAAGTGTATTAGTCATATGTCTCTCTGTGGATGTGTTCATCTAAGTATATGGACAACTAAGCCAGGGAATAGATGCAAAAGTGGCGTATATGATGGAATAGTGGATAATCCTTCTTAGGATTCGTTGCTCACTATTTACCGGTGTTCAATAGGTGCATTCTATTCGATTTATTCGAGAAGATCGAATTGGATCAATTAAGTTACGATTAATTTACCGACGCACGTGAATCATCCATTCCCGGTCAGCATAGCATGAAAAAATTCTAACAGAATGCAATTGATGTAAATAGTAAAAAATGCTGGTATTTAGACGAGTTCAAGTAGTTTGATTGCATGTGTTTTTTTTATTCTACTTTATTATTGTCCTTCACACTTGACAACACAGACCTGGTCACAAACGCGAACATGCAATTGCAATAATCCACACATTCTTCCGTTAGCGATCTCGCTAATAATGAAACACCCCGGTGATAAGGTGACCGTTTAAGCACGTATAAACGTGGTCTCAAGCATTAACCCACCGCTCACGCGATCACTGCCATGCCTTCAAGTAAACCAATTAAAAAAATAAAAGCACTCATATCCACTAGACAACAAGTTCTATGGTGATATGACCAGGAACACTAGGGTTGTGGGATAACGCGCTCCCTGTCAGAATCTGAAACGTATAGCGAAAACTAAATATCAGAATGACGGTCCGCGTGACCATCCAAGATCACCCGCAAATATGTGAATGACCACACGATTACAAAATCGTAGTCACATACATGCGAGCACACACGACAAACACGTTGACATACCAACGCTAAAGCCCTTCGCGATTATCCAGGCTTATCTACGTCGGCGGCCGCGCAAACTTGATAATACACCGGTGATAAGGTGAACGTTTTAGTACTTACTTACACCGTACACCGAGTGAAGAATTCTCCTCCACTGGACTCGGTCCAGGGCCAATCTCTTCCAGTCACCCTGGACATTGAGTGCTTTTAGGTCCTCTTCCACTGCAAACAGCCATCGTGGACGCGGCCTGCCACGGAGTCGTCGGCCTCTTCCCGGTTCTCTACTGAATATTATCTTCGCCTGTCGTTCTTCCGGCATTCGTGTCACATGACCAACCCATTGCAGCCTGCGGTTTTTTATTAGCTTGACAATATCCACTCCTTTATATACTTGGTATAATTCGTGATTTATGCGACGCCGCCAGATGCCATTTTCTTCTTTAACGTTTCATGGCCGTACAAGGCAACCGGAACTATCAATGTCTTGTACAACGCGAATTTTGTCTTCATCTGCAAACTGCGGGACTTCAGCTGGCTACGAAGTCCGTAAAAGCCCTATTTGCAGCTGCAAGACGCCTTTTCACCTCGCGGGTAACATCATTGTCGCACGTCACTAGAGTTCCAAGGTACACAAATTCTTCCACTACTTCAAATTTATCACCACCTAACACCACTTCACCACCAACATCACTATGGGACCCACGTATTCTTCCAGCTATTATGTACTTCGTCCTGCTGGTATTGATTGTGAGACCAATTCTTGCTGTCTCCCTTTTAAAAGGCACGAATGCCTCTTCCACGGCTCGGCGGTCGATTCCTATGATATCAATATCGTCCGCAAATCCTAGCAGTATATGCGACCGAGTGACGATGGTACCGTTCCTTTGCACGCCTGCTCTCCTGATGGCACTCTCAAGAGCAATGTTGAACAGCAAGTTTGACAGCGCATCACCCTGCTTCAATCCGTCTAAGGTTACGAAGGACGTCGAAATCTCATCCGCAACTCGAACATTTGATTTCGATCCATCCAGCGTTTTAGTACTTACGAAGTTACATACGCGGTCTCAAATGCGAACCCTCAAACTCCCGTGTACGCGCCATCATGAATCAGCTACGTTCGCAAATCTGTACCTTACGTCCTACATCCAAAACGGATCTTTGGGAGCGAAACACTCTGTGAGCGAAACAGAACTGTGAGCGAAAGCCTCCGAAATGATGCGTTTGTGTTTAACCAACCTCATACTTGTGCAATACAATAACGTACCCCATAGCTACACGCTGTTGGCTACACAATGCAGAGATAACTTGAATAACATTTACCAACGTCGCTGTTTCAATGATGAGAAGTTTATATAGCTCATTAGAACGACTACTCATCATGTGTCGTTATGGCCACGGGTGCAAATAGGCGTTTCAGCGAGTAGATGTTTGTCGGTTCCAGTCCTGATGCTATCCGTTAATCTTCTTTTTCTAGTTAGGCTTAGTTCCCAACATATACAACGAGTGGGCGGGTGGGGGGAATGTAAGGTGTAGAAGAAAGATACGAAACCAAATACAAACAATATTTCTTTGTGTGTGAGTGTGTGTCATCGATTTTTTTTCGTGAGCGCACAGAGAAGTAACTGGGGTTGAATCCTGGCCAAAATTATTTTCTCCGGCTATTGCTGTTATTATGCCTTAATATGAACTAAAAATAGATAATAATTAGATTTTGGAACAATTTGGCATATATCCACCTACCAGTGCAAACGTCAATTTTCTATATCCTTTCGAATATTAGTAATTTTGAAGAGATCTTTGTAAATACATTTGTTTTTCTAGTTGTATAAACAAATGATCAGTGAAAAAGGGAGAGGGGAAGGGACTACTTTGTAGGTTTTCATAGGGATACATTTTCCCAAAGATAGTATTTGACCCTACAGTATTTCGGTGTAACTCAAATTAGTAAATATTTCAATATTTTCAAATCGCTTGGAATTTGTGGATCGGACAAGTTCGGCAGAGTTCTAATGTTTTTTTGGATAGCTGGAATCTTGTATTGTAGTTCTGCTTCAGAGACATTGGGGTCTCGGCGTTTAATTTTTTTTTTCATTCAAGTTTGGAATAAAATGTTTAAAAAACGTATGTTTGAAAGTTTGTATGATGCTCAGTAACACCACTATTTTCAGTTAATTTTAGGCCTAAGTTGTACAAATGGTTGTGTTCAACTACGTTTGTAATAATATTGTTTTATTTAATAGATTCATCATCAATAGAAAGCGATATTGCTGGATATATAATGAAAATCATTAAAAAAAACCTTTGAAATATCACCATTTTGCATCCATGCAAAAATTCATTAACAAATTTCGACATACTCCTAATTTTATCACGTTATTTAGTAGACTTCCAGGTATGTAAAAAAATAAAACGAAACCAATAATCGAGAAAAAAATATTTTGATTATTGGCCAGGGATTTGTTCTAGTTACTCCTTTGTGGAGCATTGCGCTCATCATGAACTGTGCACGAATAGCTCAATTTTCAAAAAGGCTTGCTTTTGGGAATGAGATTGTAAGGCCAAATCTGAGCGCGCCGTTTTGTGTGTAGCAACGTAGGTCCATACCTTCAGTTGGACCAATCCAAAATAACACTCATATTCACTTGATAACACGTACCACGGCGACATGACCGGGAACTATAGTGATATGGAAGAACTCACTTTCTTCTAGCATCTTAACGGTAAATCGAATTAAGTATCAGATTCGCGATCATCCAAGAACACACGCGAATATGTGATTTTACACATGGGTATTTAAAAAAGGAAATTTATACACGTGAAGTTACATACACGTTAGTACACGCGGCATAAAAGCGCACACGCTATCGATCGCGTTAATATACAAACGCTCTAACCGTTCGCGATGATACACACGATCCTGTAGCCCTACGCCCGCACATATCTGAACGGTACAATGAATATCACATTCTGAATCACGGACCGCTGCAATTGGCCTTAAGCAGTGTTTTAGTGAGTGACATTTCCCGTCTCGTCTGCAATCGTATAGCTCTACAGCTCCAGTAGGACAACTCTCGAAAAACATCCACACACTATTACGCAATTAGTGAACAGCCACGCCAACTCAGACAAGTATGCACCCCTGGACTCGAAAGCTAAAACTCACACCTTCCACGCATACACCACTACATTAGGACTCACAATGAGGCTTATACATACCAACTCACAGGCAATAATTACAGGTATTCGTCTGGCAACCGGAGGAAGTACATCTCAAATGAAGAACTTATCATTTCAATGATGACCTTGGATCTACATTACCTGTGTATCCGTCAGGTCTAGGATGTATGAAACCCGCTACCCACAACCCTCGGCCCTAACCCATAAAGGAATAAAAAAATAAATGTGATAAAGTATTGCATTGCCGGATAGGCACGCAAGGAATCTATTAGTTAGGACCTGGCAACACTATACTCGTCAAACTGCCAACCAACATGCTCGATGACGTGATAGTTACTCTCGCTACGAATAAAACCCCGGTTCACAACCAAGCTCTTAAACCATGCCTTCGTCGATACTTTCGGAAGAAATGGAATTTAGCTACCGATCCAAATTTTCATTGCTCTATGAAGTTTGCCAACTTCCAAGCGTTCTGTGACGAGAGATACTGAAGGAATCATCACCTAAATGGAGCTGAGGAATTGTTTGAAAATTTTGTTGATTTGTACAATTTTTTTTTTAAATTTAATAAAACTGTTTGTTTTGCTTGTTTCAACTTGAATTTTGTTTTGACTAAATATGTTAAATAATAAATGTCTATTATAGTTAAAATGGAGGAAATTTTTATTTCATGTCTTGGCCAGGGATTTCAGTTAGGTTAGAGAAGGCCCGGCGAAGATTACCCGAAGTGAATCTGGTTGAGAGAAAAGTAGTCTTATTAACCTCAATTTTTTCTGAATAGTATTTGCTTACTATCCAAAATCTTAAGCTTTTGATATGAGGGGTATTAAAGTAACCAACCTCGTACATCAACAAGTCTTTGCACTTCAAATTCGGCTCCAACACCACGCCATCAATCTCTACTGCCTTTGCAGGCACGGATATGCTGTAGTGCCGGTTAATTCGCTCACAGCAAGCAATCTTGTAGGCAATAGTCGAGATCATTCACTACAACATGTACCTTATTTGCACATACACGTGCTATCGATGCACTTTCGATGAAAAAGAGATTGGGATTTTTTTGCGAAACAAAGAGTGTTTGCCGATTCATTCAATTACCATTCAATAACGCAATCTTTGAGCGACATTGTCTCAAATTTTTATTGCAAGGAATTAAAACGTGTGACAGCGAATTCCCGGAGGTGTCTCGAAAAAGGCGGTGTTCATCATAACTGAAAATATACCTGACCAATCTTTCGAAAATTTTACACAGTTCTTCTTCACACTATTTGTCTAGGTATGGGAGAGTTTAACAAAATTATTATTATATAATTATTATTATAATTATTTTTTATACAATAAGATCTTTTCAAATTTTGTTTCAGCAAAGATCTGATTTTTTACTTCACGGTGCTTCAAAAGATTCATAAATGAAAAAAAACCGTCGTTGTTACCTGAGGAATAAGGTGAAGAAAAACCGTGCAGAATTTTAAAGCAGTTGGTCCTGTAGATTTTGGGGTATTATATACACCGAATCACAATTTTTTGGTGAGGCGCCTCCGGAGATTCACTGGCGCTCGCTCAATTTTCAGTGTTTTCCGATAAAAAAATGTGAAAAATTATTGCTCAATTTTAGCATAATTATTTAGAAATTGAATAAATATACTAACACTCTCTGTATTGTCAAAATAAATTTATGAAAAATGAATCTTTTTTACCGAATTGACTTTACACCCCCAATCGTGACTGACTCTAGTTAGGAATTCACATAACCTGAAAAGGTAGCCGACTCACACTCTGGCTCTGTGCAATCAAGGAAGATCGGTATGGTATAAATCCAGGGATACCAGAGAATGACAGCTCAAGATCGAACAAACTGCTAATCTGCAAAACATTTGGTCATGATTCAAAACACCCAGATCATTAGGTTACGGTCATAACGATGATGATAGAGACCCACTTCCGCCGATTTGAATTAGCCATACTTATTAACCAGACCAACAATCTATTTTCAAAAAATGGAATGTTTTGAGAAAAGTAGCATTTTGAGAGTTGATCGTCATATCCTCAACCTATCCATCTTACCTCCTCCATCTAAGCTAGTGGTTTTCATCATTTTTCGTTCCACGTACCCCTTTCCGAATATTGATCCCCATTATGAACCCCTTTGCTCAGCATCATTACCCTACCAGAAAAAAAACGATTTTCAATTGGATGAAAACCATAGTTTGCCAATTAGAAACCTCCTTATCACTATCAGTAAGCAACAGTATATAAAGACAAATATCCGACGGGAATGTTAGGATCAAAGTTAAACTTACCCCATATAATTCACCCCCTACAATAGTCTAATTTACCCCTGGATGTGAATTCACCCCCGGTTGAAAACCACTGATCGAACCCGTAGTTTAAAAAGGTTCAAATAGTTAATCGTCTTGGAATTATCCTACTGGAGCTGTAGGGCTTGGTGCCTGGAAGGGTTCCCTGTCAGAACCACTCATCACAACTCCAGACGAGATGGGAAATACTACCCACGAAAACACCGCTTAATGTCAATTGCAGCTGGTCTTGATTCTGATAGTGATATTGAGTGTACAGTTCAGATAAGCGGGATGTTTTTGAGTTTGCGAAATAGTGAGAGTAGTTGTACGGATGATCGCGAATGCATGTTTGTCTCTGTGTATCATCGGGAAGGGCTAGAGCATTTGTATGTTAACATGCTTGTCGTGTGTGATATCGTGTATGTAAGTTCGCGTATATAAATTTGATTTTATTACCCTTTGGCCATTCGCATATTCGCGCGTGTTCTTGAATTATTACGCGGTCATTGGTTGAGAGTTGTGAACAAAATTTTGTTTTCGGGGCATAACTACCATAAACATTAGTCGATTTTCAATTTTGGACCTGGTATTTGTATAGGACACCTTAATACACCCACAGGCTGAATCAATTTAAAATAATCATTACCCTGTTTGAGATATAACAGATTTCGTGAAATGCATGGAATCAGCATTTTTCAGTTTGGTGGGTAGTCGTGAACCATTGTAAAAATGAGGAGAAATGGAATATTTTTGCGGTTAATTTTTTATTAGTGCTATAGAAGATAAATTTTATTATATTTCTAAGCTAAAGATGAGGTGGAAAAGTGTACTGATTCGCAATGAATAGATGACAGCATGATTCGCGCCAAGCCACCTGAATTCGCGGTTGCGGCACGGGGTGATTAAAATTGTGATTGAATCCTGTTAATGCAATATCCACCAATGAGCAAGTAACGTCATGATAGTAGACACATTTAACATTAGTTAGCAGATTTTTAACATTTATAGCTTACCGGGTATTGACGGTGTTCACAACTCCTCAGTGACTAAGCTGCTCGAACTGAGGGTAGGGACTACTAGCTATAGATGTAACATCGGCTATACGAGCAAAATGAGGACCCCAAACCTTTATGACCAGATGCTGAACAAATGCAAAAGAATGCGACCATATGGACCATAAAACGCATTTCAAATTGGACTGCGACAGATCGAATAAATTGGTCTATGCGAACAAGCTGGCCGGTTCGCTGATGAGTTTGCCGAGGATATGAAGCTATGGCTGAAAGATTCCGGTTCTTAAATACTTCAACTAACAATAACGAGCGTCAGTTATACATCAACAAATGCCCAAAAACGAATATTATCATTTGCAAGGGGGCTTCGTCAAGTTTTGAGCAGATGTGGCGAGTTACCGCTACAATAAGGATGCGCAACAATGGTTCGCGGTAGTTGCGTAGATGTCACTGAGAAGTGATGAATCCCCCAAGCTGTCCGGAAGTCTGCTCAATCGAAATGTATTGGAGTACCATCACAGCTTAACTAAATAAGGGCAGAAAATTGACTAAACATGTTATCTAAATGGGAAAATTAGCAGGTGACGTTGTCAGGCAGCTTGTGCAGAAGTGTGCATCTATCAAGCTCAAAGTTCGAATTTTTGTTCGAGAAAAATGAAACTCGCAAAACCCATGTTATATATTCAGACTACTATAAATATATACCATATATAACGTTTAATTCGTGTACCGGTTCTAAATTGGCAGGGCTTCATCACTTGTATAAATAGACTACTACTCGTGACCTTGATCGGAACTGTTTCAAAGATCACAAGTTGCTGTCAAATTCGTACGAATCCATAAAGACATGATGAAGTTAAAAGGTTTTTCAAAATCTGTTACTTTACACCGTTCTTGCTTATATATAAGGGAAAGTGAAAAGTATCTGATTTACTTTCAATACAATTTTTGCGTTCCTCGATAATCTCTAAACAAAAATCGATTACTCAAATGCCATTCGAATTAAAATTGAATTAATTGAAAAGAACAACAGCAAACCCTTCTTAACATTAATATTTCCTTTATCTCCAAATATGCCGGCCATCTATCAATGGCACTCGTGTTTCCAATTGTTTTCCTTTCCTAAGGCTACTGCACTATCATGAACCTTCTATCCAGTACCAACGGAAATAAATCTCTTCAAGCATCATTTAGTTTTGTCTTATAGCGTTTTTAGTTGGCCCTCGGTTTGTTACGCTATCGGCCACAATCTATCTCAGTGTGTGTGTGTGTGTGTGTGTGTGCGTGTGTGTGCAACAAAGCAACAACAGCTGTAGCGCAGTGTTTTCGTTTCCGGAAGGGATCCGGAGACAATTGATGCGAGACGATAGGGGATGACCATCCACCACCCAAACCTCCCATCTATGCAGCAGGCTGCCTAGATGTGACATTTTATCTCCCTGCCTAAAATGAACACCCGATAAATCCATCCGATTTGTCCCCGGAGTGCCTCCGGTCCGTCCCCAAAATACACTGGAGCTGATTTGTGTCCCGGTCGGACGCTTTCTCTTCTTGAGGGAGCCAATGTTTACCAGATGCTTGCGTTTTGATTTCGGCATAGCAGCAACCAACCGTGAGAGAAGGCCGGCGGTTTCGAATGCGGAAAGCTTACCGCAGGGTGTTGTTCATTCTCGGTACTCATATGGAAAGCTCCCCGATGGACTGTTCGTTGCCGCAGTTGAAACCAAACGAGATGGAAAGGATGTATATATGATGGTCGAACACAACCCGAGTAAGAAGCGTGCTTCGAATTTTCATTATAAGTTTAGATAATATTGTTATATTAATTTTTCGAAGTGGATAATAACTTGTTTTATTTCACTGATTTCTCTCAATTTGTTATAATTTCAATGTAGAAAACTTTTGCAATTACTTCTACGAAGGGTAAAGATGTGGATTATAGTGTATTTTCATGAAATTGTTCTTTGCAGCGGAATAATGAGCAAAATAAGGTTGTTTAAAAATATCTTTAGCCCTTTTGAAGAATTAATATTGATTTCTAGAGTCACTCTTGATTAGGGCATAAAAGCCACTCACCAAAAAACTGTTTGAGGGAAAATTCCGTACAAACCGTTACTCTCCTATTGTTGACAACTACCAAAGGAGAAATTTTTTCTATTTCATCTGCTGATGTGATCTCTTCTCTGCAAGAAACGGGATGTCCCCAGAATTTTCGCACAAAGTTTATTTGGACAGTTGGTTTTGTGTCCCTTCTTATAAACCACTCAAGATTTATATTCAAATGTGCTTCCTGACTGGTTCTGAGATCATTTTATAGATTTCACTAGTATGGTTTACAGACGTTTTCCTATCTTAGTTCAACAAAATTTTTGGCCGGAGTCGTGTTCATTTCTATTGAAAGTGAAAATACGACTTATATCAGATCGATTCTAAAGCTAATCCCGATGATCAAATTTATTGCTAGAATGACATATATCCATATTTTTCAAAAAAATGTATAGGTGAATTTGGATATATCATAACTAAGCAACGTTTCTAATATACATTTTTGAAACGATTTATTTTTACCGGGTATCCTGCTGTACATTTCCTCTGCAGCCAGTGTATTTCGATTGGGTTCGTTTGCTGTCCGAAATAGGTTCGAAGATGCCCTCCAAGGGGAAGATAAAGATTTGATTTGTACGAGGTTGATTGCTTGTCGTTTGCTTGAAGTGAAACGGCGATATAGCTAACGTTTTTGTGATAATTGAAGCCGAGGATAATTGGCAAGTTATGAAGCAATACTGTAGAATCATTGAATCATTTATTCGATTTTATTGATCCTGTAGGACAGTCAAATATTCGTATGAAAGTTACTTTGATAGGATAGTTCGACACCGACAGATCAATGAAAATGTCTATAAATCTATAATTTAATTACAGATTTTACGCTCTCACGATATCCTATAACAAACACGTGTGTTCCCACCGCATCGATTGAATTTCTCAACATAAGAAACGATGCGTCGTGACCATCCGTCGAATGCCACCGGTTATCGGCAATAGGATATCTCAATTTTACATAACACATCGAATAGGGCATCTTTCCCGAACTGCTGAAGGTAGATGGGTATCATCGTGGTCTGCTGTCGGATGGATGTAGCTGCCCAGCGAAACCTGCATAAATTACTGGGAAAAAATGTCAAAAAAGAAAGCTTCCCGCTGTAATTTGCATAAGTAATTTGAATTTCAGTTTGTCCCTCAAACGTTTCATGACTATCATTTTCCAGCATAACTCGTGTATCGGAAAGAGTAGCGGCAGTTATAAGTTAATAAAAGCTGCATTTGATTACGAAAGTGGCTTTCACAATGTGCTTCAAAAGGGCGAATAGGAAATTATTATAACATGGTAAATCTACTACCTACTCGTATTCGTCATATAAAAACAAAATTTATTCTGGTTTTGGAGATATATAAAACTAATGGCGAAAAAATTCTTTAAAATAAGTTGTTTTAATATTGTTGTTGATTTTAAATTATATTTGTTTGACCTTCGGCAAAGTTTTTATCCCAGGTTGGGTTTTTATGAGTCTCTAAAACAGTAAAAAGATATATTTATCGAAAAGTGGATTGAAGCAAATTTCGTCAATATTGTTTTATAGCTTGATACGTTGCACACTTTCATGTATCATGTCTTCAACAAAATTGTTGCAATTTAGTGCTTTCATGTCTTCAACAAAGTTGTTGCAAATATCGTACTCAACAACAGTAATAAAAGTTCCTTAAGATTTTTCAAAGAGTTAATTTTCCTTAATTATTCCTAGGAAGATTAATCACCAACATTACGCTATGTAAAAAAACTTGTTTTGCCTTTGTCATAGAGAAAGGTTATGCCACAGATAACAGACACTTAGACTAGAACAATTTTTTTTAAATCTGTGTAAACTTTCAAATTGATAAATGCTGGAAATCCGTGTTTCACTGTTGCCATTTGCGCCTGTTTGCTACACGTGTTTCACAACTGCACTCCAACTGCATTGGGTCAATCGCTGAGCCACCTAAAAACGTTTTCCAAACGTGTTTCAGAGTCTGAAGTTGTTCGGAATTTCAGTAGCCGGTATTTATACATGTTTCGAATCGAGCCTAAACGTCTGTTATCTGTGGTTATTAGTTACCGTAAACCGGGGTGACATTGATCACTTTTCGAAGTAATCATTACATATTTCTAGACGCAACACATTTTTTTCAAGTTTATTATTTTTAAACCATGTACTGATGTATGGAGAACAAGATTGAATGGTTTTACCTAAAATTGTCCGCTGACAGCTATTTTTTCAAAAATGATTTCAAATTGAAGTCCGTTTTCGTGTTCCGGGATGACTTTGATAACCTGCATGTTCACTCACATTAAGTTATTGATGTCAATGTTTTTCATTCAAATGTTTGATTAAAATAATTCTGGAAAGATACTCATTATTAAATAGATGTTAATTGGCATTATACAAAGTATTTCAATGTACTGTAAAATTCGAATAACCAAAATTCGTATAATTTGTGTCCAACTTGATTAAAAGATTCTGCAAACCTTTAAAACTGCTAAAATTATTTTGTTTCAGTGTTTTATAAATGTACAAAAAGTTTCATCCATTTTAACACGTTGGAATATTGAACAATAAAAAAATGTTGCGAATTTTAGCTTAACATAATTTGAAATAATTGTCAACTAGTTTCACAAAAAATGTGTTAAAAATAAACAAACTCTTAAAACTAAATTCAGCATATCCCAATCTAAAGGAAACTAAAACTCGCTTGTAATTTATTACTCTTGCTCAAATCTGATATTCATTTGTTTTATAAAAAATAGACACTTTACGAAGCTTCGTAAATATCAGGTAAAGTCAAATTTCGGTTTTTGGTAGTTTTTGTACCCAAAAACCGAAAAATATACTCAAAAAGTATAACAAATCAGTATTTTATAAGTTTAGAGTAAAAATCATTTCAAATTAAAATGACTCGGTTGGCTATTCTGGTTTAATAAGCGATCTACGATAAAAGTTTCTAGTGATCAAAGTCACCCCGATGATCAAAGTCACCCCGGTTTACGGTATATATCAAGTTATTAGCCCGTGGAGGAGGGGGGGGGGTCTCGTTGTGCTTTTGTCGCACCTCTTTCTTTCGCTGACGAGTTTTCCGCAGCAATTTCGGAGCCTCAATTGATCTATGAAACCTTTGAGCCATTTAGCTAACGATTCTTCTTTTGCTTTGCGTCGTCATCTATTACGTCGCCATTTAGTTTTCCGTCTCAGTCCCGTTTGGCTGCTGATTTCCTGAGCCAATCAGCTTCTGTTTCCTTGAGTAATTCCCGGCGGTGAACTCACCCTACTTCGGCTGAGAGTTCCTCGACGGAGTAATTTCTCCTGATACCCGCTTACTTGAGCCATTTAGTTTCCATCTTTTTCGAGATCTAATCGGATATTTTACAACGGTGAAACTACCCTACTCCAACTGAGAGCTCCCTGGCGACGGAATTTCTTTCGGTACCGATGTCTGTTTCGTGAGCAAATTAGAATCTACTTTACTGAGAATTCCTCGGTGGTGGATTTATACCGATACCGATGCATATTTTCGTAAGCCATTTAGCTCCCCGCTTCGTCCCGATCTACTCGATATAATCCTCTACGGTGGACCCAGCCTACTGAACGGGCTAGCCAATAGGAGCCGAGCGCTGTCCAGCGATTACGGGTGGAGCGCAGCTTCCGGTTCACTGGCACCTCAACGACCCGATACAACGCGATCTACTCCAACTAGTGTTCGGTGGTGGATCTAGCCTACTCACGAGTTACTCGGTAGGGTCAATTCAGCGATCCCGGTGGAGCCTGATGTTTGGCTCGCTGGTGCCCAGATAACCCGAACCCGGTGCTGCGTTGCAAACTACTTAACTGGTCCCCGGAGGTGGATCTATTGCTACTCCGGCGGAAGATTCTCGGCGGCGGAGTTTTTACCGAAACCGATTTAACAAATCGGGTTTGGGAGAAATCCCGCTGCCGAGAAACTCTCCGTCGGAGTAGAACAGATCCACCACCGGGGACCAGTTGAGTAGTATTTCACAACATTTCATAAGGACCGTCTAGTCGACAGCGCTGCTTTGTTGATTTCTTCGCTACTTCCTCTGTAGCTCGGAGAGTATATATCAATACTACTCTGTTGACCGCAACCCAGATTCATCGTGGCACTTGTCTTCTACGACATTGTCGACTGTCCTGTCGGGTATACTCCTTCGAATTTCACCCAACGGCTGTTGAATGCGTTCTTCACGTCGATCGTAGCTACGGCGCATCCCGGCGATTATCCCTTTGCCTTGGCTTCGATGCTTTTTCCACGCTCGCAATGACTGGATGGCGTCCACCCGTCCAGATACCTTTCAGTAATCGGAACTGCCTCTGCGACTGCGGTAGTCCGTTGGCACTTTCGCACTCTTCTATGACTACCTGAGATCTTGCTCTCTGAACGCGTGCTTTCGCTACCTCTCGTGGTCTTCAGTGCTTTTTCAGCGTTTTCAGTTCTCTCCAGTAGCGCCATCTGTGCGTATTCCGCGGCCGCCAAGACGGGTTTGCTGATCACTAGATCCCTTATCTGTCCGTTCACCTTGCCTTTGTTTTTCAGGAACTCGTTGAGCTTTTCGGTTTTTTGCTTCAGCTTCATCACTTCAGGCAATCTAGATTGCTGGTCTTCTTATGTTATGCTTGATTTCTGCAGTTTTTTTTATATTTTTGTTGTTTTCCCCTTTTTCATACTTCTTGGGCTCCAACTACAAGTCGCTATCTACGCTCGTAGTATGTAGTCGCCTCTTTATGATCCCATGGTTACCTTTGTAAGCAGTCAGGTCATGCTTGGAGACTTCCCAAAGTTTCAACGGGACGGGGGGTAGCCAGGACCATTAACCAACTCGCTGCTACGGAGAAGTTACATCCATCCTTACTAGGGCAGTGGAATGGCGTGGTGTCGCTCCATGGTTCAATCCGATGAAATTCTTATTCACATCCGTGTTCTGCCACCAGTATGCCAGTATGCGGTCAGGTAAAGCTAATGAGGGTATATGCCCTCCCGAAGCTACTCACGATAATGCGCACCTTAAATTAGATCCACAAATGCAGCTTGTCGACGGATGCAATCAGCCTGATTCCATCAACGACGTTCATCTGCTTTCTAAGGAACTTGTATGCTATGGCAATGACCGTTCCTGGCCAGACCCACAATTGCAGCTTGCCGATGGGCACAATCAGCTAGAATCCATCACCGACGTCCATCTGCTTGCCATGGAACTTGGCAGCGACCCTTCCCGGTCAGATCTACAATTGCAGCTTACCAACGGACGTGATCAGCTTAACTCCGTCACCGATGACCATCTGCTTGCCACGGAACATGAATGGTAGTGACCTTCTCCGGTCAGGTAAAAATAAGGAGGGTATATGTCCTCCCGAAGCTACTATAGATTCTGCGCACCCTAAATCCGATCCACAATTGCAGTTTACCACCGTTTACAATCAGTTTGATTCTATCACCGACGCCTGTATGTTGACAACGAAATCTAAAAGCAGAGACTGCGATCTCCTCCGGTTAGATAACAACAGTCTAAAACAATTAGAGCAATTTGAAGTTCCTGCTTTTGTTTACACAGGTAAATGCAATGAATGTATATGTTCTTCTGAAGTAGGACATACAGATGCTGCTCCCGCTGAAAATCCACCCCTATTACAGCCAGACGCCACCACCATCGCCGCTCGTCTTTCTACCGCTCAACCATCAGGACACTATCTGGAGGAACAACTTAGTATCTACTACCAGAACGTGAGAGGACTACGCACAAAAATTGACGAGTTGTTCGTCGCTGTTTCAGAGGCCGAATATGATGTCATTGTTCTAACCGAAACGTGGCTGAATGATCAAATCCATTCGATCCAGTTATTCGACCCAAGGTACACGGTTTACCATAAAGATCGCGATCCAGACAGTACAGGAAAAAACGTGGTGGTGGTGTGCTTATTGCAGTGTCCAACCGGCTCTCGTCCAAACATAAAACTGATAGTAACGATCTCGTACAGCTATGGGTAGATATTCCCGGGCGCGATACTAATATTTGTGTAGGCGTAGTATACATTCCCCCCGATTCCGCAAGTGATATAGATATTATTCAGAAGCACATAGACTCAGCACTTGACATCGCAACTTCCATTCAACCCAACATGGCTCATCTACTGTTTGGTTACTATAATCAGCCAGGACTTCTTTGGAACAGTACACCCTCCGGTTATGTCTTTCCAGATCCTTCTGAATCTATCTTTTCGAGAGCGAGTATTGCCTTATTTGACGGAATGTCTATATTGAACATGCTGCAAATGTGTACCGTAAATAACAGACGAAATCGAACCCTGGATCTCCTGTTCGTAAATGAAGAAGCTTCTATTAACTGCGCCGTTTCAGAAGCCCTTGAGCCATTAGTTGCCTGTGAGGCATATCATCCTCCTCTTCTAGTAACGCAGATTTTCTCCCCAGTTGGTTATTTTTGACGAAATTCTGGATGTCAGGGAGTTCAACTTTTCGAAGACTGATTTCTCTAGGCTTCAATGTTCACTACAGGCAATTGATTGGGAGACTTTGTTAAATTCCGCGATCGATGTAGATGTTGCCGTAGAAAAACTTTCACTGGTCCTGAAACAGCTATACAGAATAACAGTTCCCGCACCACGTCCCCGACCAAAACCGGCATGGTCCAATCGTCAGCTACGTAAGCTGAAAAGACTGCAAGCAGCTGCGCTTCGGCATTACACCAGCCCACCAAACCCCATTACAAAACGAGAGTTTATTGAAGCTAGCAACAGTTACAAGACATATAACCGGTTCCCCTATTCAAGACACGTAGCACAAACCCAATCAAACCTGAAACAAAATCCAAAGCAGTTTTGGTCTTTCGTTAACGGAAAACGCAAAGAAAATTGGCTTCTTTCCAGTATGTTCCTTGCAAGTGAAACATCAAGCACCCCAAGCATTTCTCGAGTGTGTTTAAAAAGGACTCGGCTAACTCCACTCAGTTGGAATATGGCCTTCAGAATGTCCCTCATGATGTAATTAATGTAGGTAATATCCAATTTACTGACGAAGACATTTCAACTGCCATGAGAAAGCTAAAGTCTTCAACATCAGCAGGACCAGATGGTATTCCTTCCATTATACTGAAAAGATGCGCAAGCGCATTGTGTACGCCTTTAAGGCTAATTTTCAATCAATCACTGTTGCAATCGGCGTTTCCCGTGTGTTGGAAAAAATCAGTTATGTTTCCCGTTTTTAAAAAAGGTGATAAGCAAAATGTTGCGAACTATCGTGGTATAACCTCACTCTGCGCTGGATCAAAGTTATTTGAGATATTAGTAGGAAACGTGCTGTTTCGTGAGACCAAAGCATACATATCGAAGGATCAACATGGCTTTTTTCAGGCAGATCGACAACTACTAATCTAGCCCAATTCACTTCGCTTTGTATTAAAAATATTGAAGTTGGATGTAGATCATTCTCTTCTACTGACAAAGATAAAGCGGCTGGGCGCTTCGTCAAATTTCACAGGGTGGCTTATATCATATCTCGTAAATCGTTCTCTATCTGTAAAATTAGGAAATAGCGAGTCATACGGCTTCATTAACTTGTCGGGAGTGCTTCAAGGGAGCAATCTAGGATCGTTGCTTTTTTCGTTGTTCTTCAATGACGTTTGCTATGTTATACTTCCAGGGTGTAAACTTATATACGCTGATGATCTCAAACTATTTCTCATTGTGCGGTCAATAGAAGATTGCGCGGCACTACAGCGACACTTAGATGCTTTTTGTAATTGGCATAGTCGCAACTTGCTGGCTCTCAGCGTGGCGAAATGTTCCATAATATCTTTTACTCGCAGAAAAAATCCAACATTCTGGAGCTACACCATCTCAGGGGAATCGCTAGAAAGAATGACAGTTATCAGAGACCTCGGAGTACTCCTGGACTCACAACTGACATTCCGAAATCATTACACTCATGTTATAGCACAGGCAAATAGAAATCTCGGCTTCATTATAAGAATCGCCAAAGAATTCACTGATCCATATTGTTTACGGGCACTCTATTTTTCACTAGTTCGATCTGTCCTTGAAGCTTCAGCACCCATTTGGTGTCCTTATACGAACATTTGGATCAACCGAATAGAAGCAGTGCAGGCAAGATTCCTCCGTTTTGCTCTTAGAACTCTCCCATGACGTAACCCAGCAGAGCTACCACCGTACATTGATCGCTATCGTCTGCTCGATATAGAAACCCTAGCGAAAAGTATTTGTTGGGAAGATATTAACTGGTCGCTCCACATATTCTCTCACAAATAAACATCAAAGTTCCCCCTAGAAATCAAAGATCAGTCTCTACGCATCGCTCGATCGAGATAGAAGTGTTTTGTTTTCGGTCTGTTGGAAAAAGAACAGTGCAGTAATCCGCGTTCAAGGTTATTTTGCCATTCTCTGCCTCTTCGAGGTTTGGACTTTTATTCTTTTGTGCGTGTGTTAACCGTTAGGCCACATTCCTCAACCTTTTGTTCGTAAAGCGAGGATTGAACAATAACCAGCTATTTAAGCTGGACTGGTGCGTCGTGGGAAACGAGTATACAGATAAGTGAAATCTACCTTTTTGATACATTCACGGCTTTTTCCCGTCTGCGCGGGTGCTGACCCCGTGCATTGACGGTGTCGATGGCTTCCTCCCCGGATGGCCAAATGGAGATCGAGTCGACTCCTAAGGCTCTCCCCCGACCCAAACAATATCCAGAGCTCTCGACCGGTCCCTTTGTGGTCTTCTTTCGGCCCAAAACAAAATCGCTGAATCTATTACAGATTTCTAAAGACCTGACGGAACGGTTCTCGGCTGTGATCGAAATAAAAAAGGTCCGCTCAGACAGGCTGAGGGTCGTGCTGACTAACTCAAAGCAGGCAAACGATATTGCTTGCTGCGAGCACTTTACGAAGGACTATCACGTGTATATTCCAGCTGTGAAAGTACAGTCTGAAGGCGTTGTCACCGATGACAGTTTGACATGCGAGGATCTGCTGCAGTACGGGGTTGGCCGTTTCAGAGACCGCTTACTACAGCCAGTGAAAATACTCGAGTGCAAGCGTTTGCACTCAGTAGTAGTCGCGGGGGATGGTTCAAAAACGTACCCCCAATCAAACTCTTATCGGTTGACCTTCGCTGGTACCGCTTTGCCAAATTACGTCCTCTTGCACAAGGTTCGTCTGCCTGTGCGTCTGTTTGTGCCGCGGGTCATGAATTGCACAAAGTGTAAACAATTGGGTCACACAGCCACCCATTGTAGCAATAAGGCCCACTGTGGAAAATGCGGGGAGAATCATCTAGATGATTCGTGCAGTAAGCAAGCCGAAAAGTGTCCTTACTGTGCGGAGAGTCTGCATGATATCTCGGCTTGTCCCGCGTACAAACTACGCGGGGATAAACTAAAACGTTCCCTTGCTGGACGATCCGAACGTTCTTTCGCAGAAATGCTAAAGAAAGCTACACCACCAACCTCAACAAACATCTATGCTCACTTGCCTCCTAACGAGGGCGAGGCTGATGACCCACAAGAGGGAACATCTACTAGGGCGCCTAGAAGTTATAGGAAGAGGAGGAACATTTCCTCTCCTAAAGTTCGTTGTAAAGGCCAGAAGGTATCCCTTGACGGGACTCAGAAAGTCACATCTATTGGAAGTGTTGCAACCAAACCGAAGCAATTAGCTCCTGGTCTCGGAGGATTAAACTCAGAGAAGGAGTTCCCAGCACTTCCCGGAACATCAAAAATCCCAAGTGTTCCTCTGTTTCAGTTCGAGAATAATCGCGGCACTGGAATTATCAAACTCTCGGACATTGTGGACTGGATAATAAAAACTTTCAATATAACTGATCCTATTAAAAGTCTTATGTTAGCTTTTCTCCCTACAGTAAGAACATTTTTGAAGCAGTTGACTGCTAAATGGCCCCTCCTTTCAGCGATTGTATCCTTCGATGGCTAACTCATCGAACGAGGTCACGGATTTGATCACTGTTCTACAGTGGAATTGCAGAAGTATCATCCCGAAAATCGATTCCTTCAAAATTTTAATAAATAATTTGAGTTGCGATGCATTTGCATTATGTGAAACTTGGTTAACTTCCGACATAGATCTCAACTTCCACGACTTTAATATTATTCGCCTGGATCGAGACACCCCCTATGGAGGAGTGCTTTTGGGGATCAAAAAGCGCTATTCCTTCTACAGAATTAACCTTCCCTCGATAACAGGTATTGAAGTTGTCGCTTGTCAAGTAACAACCAAAGGCAAAGATCTTTGCATAGCTTCCATATATATTCCCCCCAACACCGCGATTGGGCATCGCCGGCTACATGACATCATAGAATCCCTGCCAGCACCGCGACTAGTTTTAGGCGACTTTAACTCTCACGGTACGGAATGGGGTTGCCTTTATGATGATAACCGTTCCTCTTTAATTCACAATATTTGCGACAACTTCAACATGACAATTCTAAACACGGGTGAAATGACACGGATTCCTCCCCCACCTGCGCGCCCAAGCGCATTAGATTTATCCCTTTGCTCGACCTCGCTAAAGTTAGAATGCGCGTGGAAGGTAATCCCTGATCCCCACGGTAGCGACCATCTGCCGATCGTAGTCTCAATCAATAACGGCTCAAGGCCATTGGAAACAATCAATATTTCGTATGACCTCACACGAAATATCGATTGGAAGAGCTATGCTGCCGCGATATCCGACAACATCGAATCTACTCAAGAACTTCCTCCGGAGGAAGAGTACAGCTTTTTGGCTGGCTTGATTCTCGACAGCGCGAATCAAGCTCAGACTAAGCCAGTACCCGGCGCGAACATACAAAAACGTTCTCCCAATCCCTGGTGGGACAAAGAGTGCTCAGACGTGTACGCAGAGAAGGCCGCCGCGTTTAAGACCTTCCGGAACGACGGGTTACCCGCTAGTTTTCGACAGTACGCGACGTTAGACAAGCGAATGAAGAGTTTGATGAAAGCCAAAAAACGCGGTTATTGGCGCCGGTTCGTCGACGGATTAACGAGAGAAACATCGATGAGCACTCTTTGGGGAACAGCCCGACGTATGCGAAATCGAAACAGTACTTATGAGAGCGTGGAATATTCAAACCGTTGGATATTCGATTTCGCCAAGAAGGTTTGTCCGGATTCCGCCCCGGCACAGAAGATCTACCGCGCCGTGTCCCGTGACGATAACGCGAACGAAACACCTTTTTCGATGGTGGAGTTCTCACTTTCTCTCTTGTCGTGTAACAATAAAGCTCCAGGGCCAGACAGAATAAAATTCAACTTGTTGAAGAATCTGCCAGACTCTGCCAAGAGACGCTTGTTGAACTTATTTAATAAGTTTCTTGAGGCTAACATTGTCCCACACGATTGGAGGCAAGTGAAGGTCATCGCCATCCAAAAACCAGGAAAACCAGCCTCCGATCACAATTCGTATCGACCGATCGCAATGCTATCTTGTATCCGGAAGTTGTTCGAGAAAATGATCCTATCCCGCCTCGACAATTGGGTCGAAGCAAATGGCTTACTGTCAGATACACAGTTTGGCTTTCGCAAAGGCAAAGGGACGAACGATTGTCTTGCGTTGCTCTCAACCGAAATTCAAATGGCCTATGCTAGTAAAGAGCAGATGGCATCAGTGTTCCTAGATATAAAGGGGGCTTTTGATTCAGTTTCTATCAACATTCTTTCAGAGAAGCTGCACCAGCATGGTCTTTCAGCGACTTTAAACAACTTTTTACTAAACTTGTTGTCGGAAAAGCACATGCATTTTTCGCATGGTGACTTATCGACATCACGATTTAGCTACATGGGCCTTCCCCAGGGCTCATGTCTAAGCCCCCTGTTATACAATTTCTACGTCAACGACATTGATGAATGTCTTGACAATTCCTGCACGTTAAGACAACTTGCAGATGATGGCGTGGTGTCTGTTACGGGACCCAAAGCTGTCGATCTACAAGGACCATTACAGAATACCTTGGACAATTTGTCTGCATGGGCTATTAAGCTGGGTATCGAATTCTCCACGGAGAAAACTGAGCTAGTTGTATTTTCTAGGAAGCGTGAACCAGCACAACTACAGCTTCTATTAATGGGTCAAACTATAGCTCAGGTCTTCACAGTAAAATATCTAGGGGTCTGGTTCGACTCGAAAGGTACTTGGGGATGCCATATTCGGTATCTGAAACAGAAATGCCAACAAAGGATAAACTTTCTTCGTACAATAACCGGAACGTGGTGGGGTGCCCACCCAGGAGACCTAATTAGGTTGTATCAAACAACGATACTGTCGGTACTGGAATACGGATGCTTCTGCTTTCGATCCGCCGCGAACATACATTTCATCAAACTCGAAAGAATTCAGTATCGTTGTTTGCGTATCGCCTTAGGGTGCATGCAGTCGACCCATACGATGAGTCTCGAAGTCCTGTCGGGCGTTCTCCCACTGAAAAATCGATTTTGGGAACTCTCATATCGATTGCTCATTCGATGCGATATCTTGAACCCGTTGGTGATTGAAAATTTCGAAAGGCTTGTTGAGCTCAATTCTCAGACCCGTTTTATGTCCCTGTACTTTGACTACATGGCGCAAAATATTAATCCTTCTTCTTACAATCCCAACCGTGTGCATTTCATAAATACTTCTGAATCTACTGTTTTCTTCGACACATCCATGAAAGATGAGATTAGTGGAATTCCGGACCACATACGCCCACAAGTGGTTCCAAATATTTTTTATAATAAATTCCGAGAAGTCGACTGTTCTAAGATGTTTTATACTGACGGATCAAACCTCGAAGGGTCCACTGGCTTCGGTATTTTCAATCAAAAGTTCACCGCCTCCTACAAACTCAGTGACCCTGCTTCAGTTTACGCCGCAGAACTAGCTGCTATTCAGTATACCCTTGGAGTCATTGACACATTACCCGCAGACCATTACTTCATCGTCTCGGATAGTCTGAGTTCTATTGACGCTATTCGCTCGATGAAACATGGAAAGCATTCCTCGTATTTTTTGGGGAAAATACGGGAGCTACTGAGTGCTTTATCTGACAAATCTTTCCAGATTACCTTGGTGTGGGTCCCTTCTCATTGCTCCATTCCGGGCAATGAGAAGGCGGACTCCTTAGCTAAGGTGGGTGCCATTGAAGGTGACGTTTTTGAAAGACCAATTTGCTTCCACGAATTTTTCAGTATTACTCATCAGAGAACCCTCGAAAGTTGGCAAACCTCGTGGAGCAATGGGGAGCTAGGAAGGTGGCTACATTCGATAGTCCCTAAGGTATCGACGAAACCTTGGTTCAAGGGGATGGATGTGGGTCGTGACTTCATTCGTGTGATGTCCCGACTCATGGCGAACCATTACACGCTGGATGCACATCTCCGACGTATTGGGCTCGTGGAGAGTGGTATCTGCGCTTGTGGCGACGGTTATCACGATATAGAGCACATAGTCTGGGCGTGCACCGAGTACAGTTCCGCCAGGTCTCGGCTTATGGACACCCTCCGGGCCCGAGGAAGACCACCCAACGTCCCGGTTCGAGATGTGTTGGCAAGCCGCGATGTCCTCTATATGTCCCTTATATACACCTTCATAAAAACCATCAATATTCAACTTTAACTGCCCCTTTTTCCTTATCCTTCTCAGAAACGCTCTCTTCCACCGGTACCATACACCCACGATGGTTTGATGCGACTCCAAGGCGACACAAAACATCCCTGTCAAATGAGCCAACAAACACGGGACCTAAAGCACGAACATCACACGCACAACTCGAAATGTAGCCGATCAACATCTGAGCCGCACTACGAAATCGTCTGGAGAAACCCCTGCCATCTTAAGAACGACCACCCGGCGTCCCAGTACATGATTCTTCCTGATGAAGGCCACCCTGATTCTGTAATCCATCCGTTGATCTCCCGAAGTCTGAAACTGAAATAATGTTCTCCCCCTGCCATGTTTATCCACCCTACTTCCCCTGACTCTTATACACAGAAGTAACACCCCTTCCCCCCCCCCTCAAATATCTTCATGAAGCATTAGCTCTTCTTGCCTTTTCTAGTTTTAACTATTATATTATATGATCTCGTTGAAAATGCCCAACTCTACTACCACATAAAATAACTCTAATTAATGTCTCCGAATCTTTACAAAATTTAATCACGCCCTCTAATTATTTCTACTTTAAGATAGTCGTATAAATTTTCCCCCTTAGTTAAACATTATTTGCTCCAATAATCTCATTGCTAAAAATGTCAAACCATATTGCCATAAAAACTAAATGACCCCCTAATCTTACGAAAATTATATTACCCCCTTGTGTATATGTATAGCTAATCAATATGTAATCCCCTAGTTTTAAGTAATTTAAAATGTAAAACAAAACAAAATTGGCACCTTTAAGCTAACGCAAACTTGCCTTATCAAATAAACGAATTGGAAAAAAAAAAAAAATCAAAGATCGCATAACTTCTTAAGACTGGAATTTCAGCGCACAGAGTACGGTCAGAACGAACCCATTAGGGCGATGTGTAATGTTTTTAATAGTGCTTATGACCATTTTGACTTTTCTGTATCTTGTGATGTTTTCAAAAAAAGACTAAGAAGGTTGACTTAGATTTTAAGATTCCATTTTTGTAATATTTGTAATTTTTGTTCTTGCAATACTGTGTGCTATGTGATTATATTTAATTGTAGTGTAAAATCATTGTAATCAACTGTGAAAAATTTGAAAAGATGATGGGTTTTCACGCCCATTTGAGAATTGCTTCTGAAGTATATCCTGATATGGGCTTTTCCCATTCTAGAAACACTTCATGTAGACCAACACAGGTCAGATGAAAAATAAGAATAAATACTATAATTAGGATCTTACTGGTATCGATCCCAATGTGCCAGCGGGCACTCCGGTTGGGTTAGGGAGCTTTTATTGCTAAGATCTTTGGCCTAGGATCGTAACAGAAGCAGCACAGACTCGCTTCGTCGGAGTTCCTATCGGACTTATGCTTTTTTAGAGCCCAAAACTGGCCAAATATCACCATATTCTAGCAAGACTCTCCAACTCGCAGTAAGTTCGGAGGGCCCCCAAATTCCTGTCCCTACTGCCACCCAGTGCGTATGTGTATATGGCAAAAATGTCACCTCCGTTTTTCCGAGATGGCTGTACAAACTTAGTCTCAAATGAAAGCTATTACCTTCCCATCGGCTGCTATTCCCTATAAACTGGTACCACCATGATTACAAAATGTTATGAAACTTATTAAAATGGGTGCAAAATTACTTGAATTTGACAGACTGGATCAATAATGACTCACCAAAGTCGCTTAAACCACATTAGCCACCTACGACGGTTCTTGATTCCCCGATAAAATTTGTAATTTTGATGCCAAATGTCTTTGAAATTCATGAAACGTCGAGATTTGATGCAATCTCTAAAAAAATGAAAATTGGCTTTTGGGCTTAGTTAATTTGGCACATTTTTGCCTTTCTCAAAAAGGAAAAGCTAGGAGTGTGCGGCCACGGGTACGTCACGAGACCGGCATTCCTTGCTGCAGAAATAAAAATACCGGTTCTTTGAAATATTGTCTCTTTTCGCACGAATGGTTGGTGGGGTAATTTTTTATTGTGTATTCTGATAGAGGTTCTGTGCAATCGATTATTGTGACTGGTTCGTAGAGACGCGGAAAGTGACAGTTACAATCTCCCTATTCAACAAACTGGTATTTCGAAGACAACGTCGGTGATAGAGGGGGAAGCCTGACTACTTCTTAGATCAGTGAGAATGGATTCATTCCCAGTACAGGTCATTGCACAGTGGCGCGACTTAGAACAAAAGGCGAACTAAAGTCAAAACTTTGCCGTAGCGGACAGTTCCATATCAAATGATATGAAGATCCATAGTCGGATTCACAAAGATCACACGAATAATACTCAGCACGCTGAATAGTAGCCATGTGGTTATTAAGTTTGCAATGACCGGTCAGTGCCCTGACTAGAATACTACAATTGTGCTTGAAAAAATGCAGCAAATTCTTTGACATTTTTGGACTCTCATATGGTAGAAAAAGACTCTCATATGGTAGAAAAGTTTGCAAACTACGCCAATGGTTGGCAAATTCGGATGCAGCCCAAAAGCGAATTTTGTACTTAATCCAACATATCGACAGTGATAGAACTGATTCTGAACCAACGAAGTCAGTCGCAGCGCCAGCTCTAGCCAATTTGTCCGCCCATTCATTTCCAGAAATACCGTAGTCCATAGAAGGTAGATAGCATTTGAAATGCTAAGTTCTTCGATTTGAGTTCGACATGCAATTACTAATTTCGATCTTGAATCTGTCGAAATAAGCGTTTTCAGGGCAGCCTGACTGTCAGAGCAAAAATAGATTCTTTTAACGCAAATTCCCTGTTGAAGTGCCGGTTGTACGCCACACAGAATCGCACAGATTTTTACTTGGAATATGGTGCAGTATCTACCTAGCGAATGAGATTGGTTTGATCTCATTGCACGACAATAGACCGGCATCGGCTCAACCCTTTCAACAAAGAACCGTAGGCATAACAAACAACGATTTCTTCAAGTTGTCGCTTCATCCAGCCAGACAGCCATTCCTCGCGAGGAGGAATTCTCACGTTGAAAGTTTTAAAAGGAAAAGTAAAAAGTAAGGTCACTGGGAGTATACTCATCCTAAGTAATCATTTGGGACTACAGTCTTGTGTGGCTAGTTGTACGATCTATTGACATACTGTTACTCCCCCCCAGTAACCTCGAGACTGTATGCAAAATAAAGTGCTTCTCATTTCAGAAACACATATAGTGGTTTTATAGAGTGCCTTTAGAGCAACAGTAGGTGTCATCGAGAACGCACTAGTCATCGCCATCAAGACCATTCTCTGAAGATGGTTTAACTATGATTGGATTGTCATGACTTCTCCCTTCTGTCACCAAGTAAGGCACCCGTATGCTAGTATTGGTTTAACAATTATTGTGTAGATCCACTCTATTTACTTGGGTTTGATTCTTGATTCTGAAATCGATGTTAGCTGTCCAATTGAGTTTTGAGTCCAAAAATTAACCTAACGTACTTAACTTGATCTTGTTGCATTAAACCAAAAAGTGTGTTAATGCAAATACCAGTGATCATTATACGATAACCAGCGGCGAAACCATATGTCGGAAACGCAAGCTCATTAAGTTTCCTCAACAAGCCATCGGCGACAAGGCTCCATAGAAGTGGTAACCACCTTGAAGGCATCCGCAGACACTCAATTTCCTTATCTCTATTTGTCTTAACGATGAGCGCATATGTCGGTTGCTAAGCATTGCGTGTATATAGTTCGTGATATACGGTGGTACTCCATGACCTCGTACTGCCTTCAAAATGGATTCGAAAGACACGTTGTCAAAAGCACCTTCAATATCAAGAAAAACTCCTAACTCGATTCAGTTGTCACAATTTTACGTCTCGTTAGAATCCGTCACTAAATTGGTGGTAGTCCTGCGTTGGATTGACGATAGCTCCGAAACACAAATAGTATTTTCGTTTTTGGAGCTAGCGTCAATCCGGCGCAAGCTTAGTCCTATCACTAAGTTAGTGTCGGATTCTGATGAGACGAATTCGAAACGCAAATTCCATAACTAATTTACAAATATTTAAACCTGCAAACATACACAGAATCGTAACACTCAAGTTTAGTACAAATGGACTGTTTCAATCGTCGTTCAAAACTTTTCAAAACTACACGATGTTTTTTGACCGTAAAAACATGCTGTGAGCAGGTAGCATTGTTCAATTAAATCTCTGCACGATGCTTTCGACAATTATCGTCTCTTTTCCCGTAATGATCGCTTCAAATTATGTAGTGCAATTAACCACCACCGCCACATCGATTGAATCACTTGCACAATTGCTTCCGGTTACTGTCACTCATCGGGTGCGTGGCGGTACACCTTCGGACACTCCCATCATCGTCAAGATGCACGATGCTGGTGGCGGCGCCGACACGTCGTGGTGGTGATGGTCGGTGGTGGCGATCGAACCCGCACGATCGGAAACCTCATCTGTTACGCATGATTAATGAGATGCAAAGTGGAAGAAAACCGTGACTTGAAGGCCGAATGAAAGTCTCTGGCGTTGTTGGTTTGCTACGTCGCGCCAGTCGTACCCTTTGGATCAACAATACCACGGGACAAGGGCCCCTGCCGCCTGCAGTAACCGGTGAGGACGGTCGGATCGGATGTTGCCACTCGCCAGATTCGCCATCGGAGCTCGGTGCACGGAATTCCGCGTAGCTCTCAAACATGTATCTACTGCCTTTCTAATCAGTTATGAAACAGGTGAGAAAATCGAGGGATTTCTCTGGAATGGAAATTATTTAGTGATGTGCTGTTAATTGGGTTCGGGGTTCGGGAGACTGTGCTGATGGATGATGCATTCTTGAATATTGATCGATGTGGCAGGGATTTGTAGGGCAGCTTTTCTTGAACTGTATCAGATTGATAGATGTGGAATGGTAGATCGGTGAAATGACTAAATGAATGCCATTTGAACATTGCATGTGAAACCAATTAATTCAAACTGATTTTAGTATCACTGTCGGTGACGGGACGAAGCATGAAATAAATCAATACAGTCAACTAATGGCAATAAACACCTGCTGCTCTAGACTCGACACGTTGGACAGAAAATAATCGATCAAAGATGTACCGAAAAAACACTTTCACAACAACCATTTTTCATCCATTATCGAAGTCGCTTGACAACGCAGCACAATCAAAGCTGGGTAAAAGTTTTTTTTGTCCGCCTGTTGAACCAAATGCTGTGCCCACGGAGCATGTTGGGGGGTTGACAAACCGTTTTATAATTTTCCTGCGTCATATGATGCCAAACAAAAAAGGAAAAAAAAATGTACGGACAAAAACAAAGTTAGGCAGGATTCGTTTCTGGTCCGGCAAACTATCGCGTCGCAAATCTGGAAGTGCCATTAATCATTCTTGTCAGGCCGAACAAGTGCAACAGGTTTCAACCTGTGTTTATTTTATTTTTTTGAACCCGGAAGATAAACAAGCTATGTCGTCGAGGTAGAAAGAGTTCGCCTGTAGGCTATTCCAATAAATAGTAGCAGCTCTCGTAAATTTGATGACATAATTTCAAATGTTTCGTTATTGATCACATAATCAACCATTTCTAATCTGCGTGTTATGGGTCTGACACGTGTTCGTTTATTGCTTCCAGGCCCCTGCGGCCCTCAAGGCAGGGGTTTTGATTTGTTTCGTTCCTTGTATAAGGAAGTTATAGAAACCCTCAAACGTTGAAGATTTTTTTTCGAGTCCCGGCTGGCTGAGATTTGCGTCGACTTGGCTTAACAAATTCGGACAATGTCTGTTATAGAGAAGGAATCTTAATCAAACACTATCACTTGCTGGCTGATGCTAGTATCGTTTTCCTCATCTTTCCAGGAACACCGTTAGGTATTACTTCAGCAGGGATGCTCTTGCTCTTTTTATTCATCTACGTAGAATTTCTTATCCTTCTTGGCGATACTCGTTCCTAATCATTCCTAATCGGTGCTGAGAGTTTCCCGACGGCTGAATTCCTCCCGATATCGATGCCTGTTTTCGTGAGCCATTTAGTTCTCAGTCACTCTGGCGCAGTAATCACCTACGGTGAAATTTCTGTACACAATGATATCCCAATGTTGTTAGCTCGCTCACAGAACTTTGCTGTTTAACTGATCTACTCACAATTGTAGCTAATATCGAAACTTATTGAGACTCATGACCGATCCAGCGATGCCGACCAACTTGACTTACATCCTTTTAGAGCCATCCTTGCATACTTTTTATCAAATACTTGTTTCTAGAATGATAGAACTCAAATATGTCAAAAAGCTTGCAGTTTATTTTTTTTATTCCTGATCAGGAAGTTAAGAAATTTTCCAAAGTATATCAACACTCTCGTGAGAGGGGTGTGAACCCCCAAAACCCTCCCCTTGCGCACGGGCCTGATTGCTTCTATGAAGAAATAAAACTAGATTTTAGTAGTAGAATAGAATAGTAGAATACACTGAGTGCTGTAAATTCAAATGATTTTAAAAAAGTTTTCCGTTTATTTTTCGTCGGTCTCTGTCCGCACTGAGTGCCTATCACCGACACTGGAGAGATGTTCCCACAACCAGATTTCGATCATCAACACATGAACCAGGACCACGGCTCTACTTGTGAAGGAAGTCGTAACACAGAGTTTTCACCTCAGAAAATTTCGCCGACCTCAGCTGAGATTGAACCCACACCCACTGGGTTAAGTGGCAGTCACGCTTACCACTCATCTACCGGTGCGCAATGATCAAAATAGATGCTGCTTGACCTCCGTAATGGCAGGATTCCAAATCAGGCCAAAATAGCATAGAACGATCGTGTAGCTTCATGAAAAGTAGTAAACCTTTTTTCATGCGCTCTTTCGCGTAAATTTCCTAATTGAAGGTCTCAACTGCAATGAAAGTGTCACTTTTCAAACCACAGGCACAGAAAGCCTGCCGAATCAGATATTTCTGTGCGAACTTCGACAGCTTCAATTGCTTGAAAATATCGGCCACTTTTCCCTTTCTTTTAAGGATTTTGCTAACTCGGCGTGCAAGTAGTTCGGATTCGGGCGATACGTGAGTAACATTTTGCTGTGTTGCTCAGCTTGCTTGGACGGAATTTTTATAATCAAATTATAATTTTTTTTAAATATCTCTGCGAAATTTTTGATGATTTTGGAAGGAACCGATTTACCAATAATTCATATTTATCCAGGTGTCGGAATTGTATGGGTTTGTTCGGATGTTTGTCTAGTTTGAGCTAGAATACATTAAAGTAAAAACACATTCGAAAAAGTCGGTGCGCTACAATATTTCCAACCTCTGACAATACAGCGTCTCATTTGCTGGAAAGTGTAGCTGACTTTCTCCGGTTTCGGGGAAAACTGATTTTTGCGAGTCCCTCATTTATATATTTGGAACAATATTATGAAAAAATTCACAATTACGACCATTTGCGAATTGCAGTAGCAAAACAGAAATTCAAGAAAAAGAAAGCAAAAAGAATCTTCAATGGAGGTAGAATTTAAAGAGAGAAAAACAAAAAAATGAGAAACAAACGAGAAAAAATAATAAGTAGATAAAATGGAACTGAAAAGTGACATTTAAAATAAAAAAATAAGGTAATAACATGCTAACAGTCAAAAACCTACCAATATCCAAATTAAAAAAAATCCAAAGCGAAGAAAAGACGGGAAATGAACAAAATTAAGACAATGAAAAAGTTGAAATTTGAAAGTTTGTAAAATAATTTGAATAATTAGCTAAAAACAAAACAGACAAAACAATCAAATTTGGCGAAGAAAACTTGAAGAAATAGAAAAATATTGCAGAATGGTTAAAATATTGAAAAACGGGTTAACGACAAAATGAATAATAAAATATCATAAATATAGAAAATAAAAAAAAACTACAAAAGGAGGAAAAATGAAAGGCACAAAAAAAATTAAAAGGGCTAGAAAAAAGTAAACAAATATAGAAATGAGCGTAATGGAACCACTGAGTTGGACGTAGAAATAACAATAATACAAAATGTTTAAAATATAAAAATCGGAGGAGAATAATGATAACAGGAAAACGGAAAAAAATTATGCAAATACAGAATGAAAGAAAAAACAATTTTTTTAGCTTTCAAAAGTAAAAAATGAGCATGGTATCCTAATTTAGAACTGAATAAATGCAATGGAATAATGGAAGTAGAAATAAATGGAAACAATTGAACGGAATAGACTGAAGCAAAAAAAAGCAAACAGGAACAAGTGTAAAGAGTCCAAAAGCAGACAAAATTGAAATCATAGAAAACATGTAAAATCAAAATGGTTTAAATAGGTAAAAATGGAAATGCTGTGCGAAATGGGAAACATAGGAATATTACATTAATGAAAAATAAAAGAAAGCAAACAAAGAAATGGGTTTAATAATAAATAAATTCAAACAAATTAGAACTTAAAATTGAAAACACAAAAATAACGCAAAAAGATCAAAATAAAATAATGTTCAAATGATAAAATGAACAAATTTGAAAAAAAATCGAAGTTCTCAAATGGGCAAAAAAGGAAAGTGCTAAAGGTAATGAAACACAACATTAAAGAAAAATTGAAGAGTATTGAAAAAAAATCCATGCAAAAGAAAAGCATAAATTTCAAAACTGATGAATGGAGAACTTAGTAATTTACAACAAAATTAAAAAAAAAACTAGTACGAAGAAATAGAAAAAATGATTATTTTTGTTAGAAAATGAGAAACCTAATAATGAAAAATATGGATAAATGCAAAACGTGTGTTTTATCGAAAAATATGAAAAAATGCAATAATAAAACTGCATCAGTTTATACATTTTTTCATATTTTTGCATTTTATGCATTTTTCATATTTTTCAAGAAAACACACGTTTTTTATTATTAGGTTTCTCATTTTCCAACAAAAATAATCATTTTTTCTATTTCTTCGTACTAGTTTTTTAACGAAGAATAACGAATTTAATGAAATCAATTGAACATACGGATGCAAAAAAAACAAATAAAACGATAGATAAAATGCAAAAATTAAAAAGCATAAAAAGATCAAATGAATCGAAAAAAGGGACAAATATCAAAAAATTTGACGAACTAAAAAAACAGCAAGAATGGTAAAAGTATAGAAAAAGAAACAACAAAAATTCAGAAAATTAAAATATAAAACAATTGAACAAGACAAAAAATAGGAATAAATAGAAATTCAAGATTAAATGAAGAATATAAAATTTCTCCGACGAAATGCAACAATAAAATATTAAAATTGTGAAAGTTAGTTAAAAATGAAAAAAACGTATCGTTGATCGTTTTTTCATTGATTTTCATGTTCTTTCATAATTAGTAATAGAATTTGCGTTTCGACTTCGTCTCAGCAAAATCCGACACTAACTTAGACGGCGCCGGTAATTGAGTGGTAAACGTGAGCGCCACTCATTCTAGTTGGTCTGGGTTCAATCCCAACCGAGGTCGTTGAGATTTTTCTGAGGGTGAAAAAATCTGTGGTCACGTTTTCCTTCGGAAGGGAAGTAAAGCCGTTGGTCCCCCGTTCATGAGTTGATGGATCGATTTCTAGTCCAGATAGTGGAGTCACCTCTCTGGCGTCGGTAAAGAAGAAGTAGAATCCAACTTCTATACTTACTAACAAATATCTCCTCCTCCTGTGTTACTTGTGGAGTGTGCAGTAGTATATACGGCCTTTAGGCAAAAGCAAGTATTGGACTAACATTTCATTTCCTTTCCTTCCGAGATCTACGTTCGGGTCTGGCCGGCGCTGGTATTGATCGAAAAACACTAGGATTACCAGGAGTTGCACATAATTATCTACTGATTCCCTGTGCAACTTCAGCTAGTCCAGATCGATAACGCAAGCTCAAGCAAAATCCGACACTAATTTAGTTACAGGGCTAAAAGTTAGCGCCGGATTGACACTAGCTTCAAAATCACTATTTGTGTTTCTGAGTATATCCTTAGCCATGCATGATGCCCCGCAATAAAACAAATTCTGATTAAGCTGATGAGAATTAATGAAATAGAAACTTTGATTGGCTTAGCAAGCCAATGCAATATGTACTACATTATATTCCCTGTCCCTATCACTAAGTTGGTGTCGGATTCTGATGAGACGAAGTCGAAACGCAAATTCCACATCTAATTTAGTTATAGATTTTGTGCTCTTCTCTTGCTGGTTTTAAACAATTTCCTTCTTAATAATCTTCTTAATGGAGAAAAAATAGTTTTTAGCAAAATTGTTATCTACTAAGAGAAATATAGCATAACGTTCATTCTTGATTTGTGAAGTTATTCAGATTTCGTTTCTCGAGTCCTATTTGACCAATTGAGCACTCGAAAATAAGATAAAGATCGTTATTCATTAGCGGTTAGACGGATTAAAATATTTAGAGATAGAATAATAGTATAATTTAAGCAAAAAATACTGTTTTTTGAAACTCATCTACAGATTGCAAAGTTTCGAATTATTAGCAAAATACGAAACAAAATTAATTTTCCGAGAGCCCGGAACTCAAAATTACTTCAGTCTTTCAATACACAATTTACAAAAAAAGACATTATGTATTTTTGCAAATTGCTCGTTGAAATCATTTTTGATTTTCAAAGTTTTTTGATTAGCAGTATTAACTGTATAATATAATTTACGATTGACTTTATTATAGAAATTGTACCATATTTGGTAATTTCTGTTTTTGCCTGGACGAACCTTTGACCACAGTTCAGTTTTGCCTCGTCAGTTTCATCCTCCTCATTTTGTTAACGCTCATAAAACCAGTTACGACGTCGTCATAATTTTCACATTCGAAAATATGTGCTTTTTGCGAAAAACATCCTATTTACAAAATTCCTACGATGTCAAAAAAAATGTCATGATATTTTACTAAATCACCATGAAATGTCTGATCTTCTAATTGCGAATATCATATGTTTGTTTTCCAACATGCTGCAATTTAGAATTTAGGCAAGCTATACTGAATAAATCATACCAATATTGAAACTAATTGTATTTTCAAATGAATTGTTTTTCAAATAATATTTGTCAAAATCATGTCTTCTGTTTAATGTCCGGGTCCCGTCTACTATTCTGGTTCCGGGGAGAAACATCACGTCTTCCCTCGCTCTCAGCGGCCCAGGGGATTGATATCTCATATTAGATCCCGAATAATAAACACTCAACAGCTAGTCATATTTCGCAACATCACCATCTCTGATAGCCATAGCAGCTTCAAACGAAACCCGATAAAGTTCGGCTATGAATAGACTAATGCCAAACCGATCTGACCGAAAGCATCTTCCGCCAACAGATAATGATATCAAGACAAACTAATTCTTCCCCGTTGACGTGAACCCATCAATCTCGTACACGATTCGCATCTCCAAACTGCCAATTACCACCAATCGTTTGCGAAGTTTGCTGCTAACAGCAATGATGCTGATGATACCCGGCAATTAAGAATGTTGTATGTAACACCGCATGTTTTATGAATCAAACAAGCCACCGATAAACCGATAATGTGTGGATGGATCCATTTGGTATTCATTGTACGCCGACAGGGAACTGAAAATGGACGCGGAAATTGAATCACGGCAGTCAGCCCTCAGCATCCTGTTTTCGTCTGCCGCGGCGGCCATCGACGCAAATGTTCACCGGTTATCGCAGCAAGCAACGCGGGTTTATGGGTACACATAAATGCATCCAAACGGTGTGATCGGTGAGTTAATCAGTGGATCGTACCTGATTTACCTGTAAGATTCAGCTATCGCAGATGTGGTGTGGGGTTTCAAACGTTTTTTTTTTGCGTGAAATTCAAAACCCAGCACCTTGAGCCAATAATTTCCCACTATACGGTAATCTCTTTATTTCGCTTTCACTTTTATGTGCATTTGCACTGTTGGCCACTTGCCTACCGCACCGAGTGTCCGATCGGTGGCTAATTTGATACAGAGCTCTCGGTGTACCCTGGCCAGACACAGTTCAGATGGAATAAATAACCAAGTTTCGATTTAATGTCTTCTTTCACTAAGCTCAATTTCACAACGGTTTTTTCTTTCTTTTTTCTTTCATTTGCAGGTACGTACGCACAAGTGTTAATCCTCCGTGATGTCGCCGCATAGCTAATTTAAATCGATCCGAAGCATGACGAATGGTAGTCCGGTGGGTGGTGTGCCAGATCAGGTATAGTTACTGATTTCAGGGACAGGGTTAGCAAAACACGTGATTAGTTCAGCGAACTACGATTAGATCAGGTTATTTTTCCCTCGAGTATTAGATTTTATGAATGTTTTTACGGGTTCACATTCAGAGTATATTATATGACAAACTGTCAAGCTTGCCATTCGTTCATGTTTTATATTCCTTATATGACCTGCGTCAAGCCAAAGCGAGCTAAGCGCCATATTTTTTCCCGGTATTTTTAATGGAAAATTTTTTTTTTCGATAATTTACCATTATCATAGAAAGTTTAAGGGTACTTATTTGCTTTCGATTACTATTTCAGCTCTCAGAAATAAATTGATGTAAGTGTTTATAGTGCTACATTGGATGCGATAGCGATTTTTAGGAAGGTACCTCCAAATGGCGCTTGGTCCTCTTTGGCTTAACACAGGCCATATAAGGAATGTATAGAATTCGTTCAAACTTTCACCAATTTTTCCAAGGCCCAGGGCAGGGCCGGCGGAACACGTGGTAGTATGCGTAGAGATACTGAAAAACTGGTTGAAGCTGCGCAATCTTTCATAAATATGAACCTACCTAAGTATCTGTCTTCTCATTACCCGGAATAGAGCAATGCGAAAGAACTCAAGTTAATATATGTATCTGGTAATTTGGTACGATTTTTCAGATGAGCACTTCCCTATTTTCCCCAGTAAAACAAGGAGTGCTTTCCATGCTCCATAGAACGGAGAGCTATAACTGTAACGATGTGGGCATGGTCGTTGATAAGTAAATATAACCATAAGTTTTGTTTTGCTTACAGGTTTCGGTTGATGTTGTTCGGTGAAATGAGTAGTCACCGAACAACATCAACCGAAACCTGTAAGCTGAAAACACCATAAGTTTTGTGGGAGAATATTTGCAGCACAGCCTCTTTGATGATCGCCCTTACTAGTACTATCGTAATAATTGGCATTGAAGCTATGCATAGCTTTCATCATCTGATAAACGTTACGGTGATATGAGCACTACAGTGCTTAGTGCAAGCGTCATTGTCAGATCAATTTGTGTGACACACTTTGTCTGTCGGATATATCTGTCTGTTTAAAGAACAATCATTACGTTTATATACAGTTCCTCGCGAAACGTCTATCGTTTAAATGTGGTTCTACATGGAACGCTGTTGTCGCCGAAGAAGGATCGTAGGGCCTAGCCACCAGACGCAATATTGTTTTTCTCGCTAATGCGTCGACGAACTGGTGCCAATAACCGCGTTTTTCAGCTGCGTTTACAACGTCGCATATATTCGGGAAAATACGGGCGATCTGAAGTTCAAAAAGTTCTTATAGGATCTGTTCGCGTACAATTCTGAGTAATCTCTGTCCACCACGGAGTGGGAGACCGACCACGGTTGTTTGCGGCGGGTACACGTTTAGTCTTATCTTTAATCGCAGTTTAGAGAATTAAGCCAGTCAAAACCTTGTACGCTTCCACCGGAGGTATTCCTTATTTTGATTGTATTGTGATTGTATCGGATATAGTGGACGAATAGCTCTTTCAATCTATGTGCATTGTAGCGAGGTTGAGTACAATAATAATTCTAACGTGCTTGGTCGCGCTGGTGGAGTAGAAATTCAAGATGGCCATTTTGAAATTTTCGCAAATATTATGCAGTAAGGTAGATCGGTTATCATCATGAAGACAACCCCATGGCATACCGTGGAAGTTGAAGTTTTCTAAAACCAGCTGAGTGCGATGTGTATAAAAACAACCCAGCCAGCCTTTTTAATGGTATTGGTGGTATATCCAAGATGCAACTGAATAATTCGTGTTTATATACCATCAAAAAAGTCGCACCAAATGCACAAAATCGGCATATGCGTACCAAACTGAAGGCGATATATATAAGTTGTGAGTGCTTTACGGCCAACTACGATCGAACACGATTTAATTGGTACATCAACGCGATTTTAAATCAAATGTCGTATTTTAATCATATTTGGTCGGTGTTAAGTCAGACCGGACCAAGTGACATTGTATTGATTTCGAGAAAAACGAGTTTAAAGTTTGAATCGCAGCATCCTTTACATTATAAATGGAAATTAATTTTAGCCATAATTCTTGCTTATTGTTACATATTTCAAATCTGGCAAAAGTCGAATGTAGCTGACGTAATTCTTTATCCATTGCTCTCATTATCTCATTTTTTATGTTTTGCGACTTAGTCCGGTCTGACTTAACACCGACCATTTGTAATATGCAATTACAAATCAATTTCTACAGGCTAATATTGATTGTCATAACGATTTTGACTCTTTGCAGAGAAATTAGTCGTAGCTCTCTTTAGCATTTCTTCTCGGAGCGTTCCTTAACCCTTTGCGACGCAGTGGGACGTATACGTCCCACCTACTTCTTCTTAGTTTTTATTTGATTTCTAGTTAGCGTTGCCATATAAATACGAAATCTTTCTTTTAATCAACTCTTAGGGATGGGCTTGGGTGATGAGCCTAATGGGCGCGTACTCTTGCTTGGTCGATAAGAGTGGGAGATCCGAGCGAGTGCTGGTTCATTGATCTCTGAACCTCATGACTAATAATCATTCGATCGAGTGTTTTGGTGGGCGGCTGATATGGATGTTTCTACTTTCAAATGGGGGAACATGCTGGTTCGAGGACTCATTTGATCTTGAGCATAGTGATCGAGTCATTCGATTCGGATCGATGGACTGTCATCTATAAAAGATGATCAGACTGAAGGTGGGTGTTTTTATCTCTTAAATCGCTCTGTCGCTCTGGCTCGTGAAGATGGCGAGTAACACTCGTTTATAACGAATCGGATTCGCTGTTTTCAGAAACAGAGATGACAATCTCTTATGGATGGAACCTTCTCTTAAACATACTGTTCAGCCACTAGTTAATGCTCAACTAGATCAACTTAATATACTGAAACACGTAGTTTTTGAAGAAATCCAATCCACGTGAACCACATCACCAAACACCTAAAAGTAGTTTAGATGCATGTAATATCTATTTCTGTGCTATCTATTCTATTATCTATTAATATCTATTTCTTTATCCCTCTCGCAGGAGGATTGACGGTATTGTAAACATCATCAGGCCACAATAGACTAAATAGAATTATCTAAATATAAGGACTCTTCGCTCTTTTTGGTTTCTGTTTGCACCAAGTGCTACTACTAGAGGTTAATTAGTTCTAATGTCAATAATCCACCAATCATTATGACGCAAGATTTTATTTATATAAGAAGCCCGCTTCAAGATGTTGATTACAATACGCCTCGATAGTGGTGTATCGAGGAGGCCGGGAGGGTTGATAGGAGCCTTTTTTCTGTTCTTTATCTTTCTTCTATTCACCCGCTCATAAACAACAATCAACTAGTAACAAATAGATAATTGAGAAAGGATGTGCTATGTGTGGTGGTTGGGTATTCAAGTATTAGTAGTGTTTGAAGTACTAATGTATGTCTTTTATGTCATGATTATAACTTTAGCCGTATCTTGTACCTGTTTTATCTATTGCGTCTCTCATATATTGTCTTTCATCTCTTCTTTTCGAATCCTATACTGCCATTCTACTCCCGCCTTCAGCTGGGTCAGCAAAGATGGTGATAGCCAACATCTTAACACTCACACATTCTCAAACGCGGTCTCAAGCGGGAACCTACAAAAATGCCCTCGCGCGCGCGATTACGAATCGGTCACGTCCGGAGGTCTATCCTTGATCCCAGAAGCCTGGGTCCATGCCTTCAGCTGGACCAATTGGGCAAATACGCTCATACCTATTCGGCGGCACGTCTCATGGCGACATGACCGGGAAGCTTATCGATATAAGGGATCCCACTCTCTGCCAGAATTCTGGCCGCACACCGAAAATTTAATATCAGACTCACGGTTCGCGCGACCATTCAAGAACACACAACACACGCAAATATGTTAGAAATTTAGATTTTCTAAACAGCCTACGCCCACCAACTCGCAAGCATTATTATACCCCGGTGATAAGGTTAACGTCTCAGCGCTCATAAACTTACCAACGCGATCTCAAGCGTTAATCTACAAATTCCCGCGTTCGCGCCATCATGAATCGGAATCGTTCGGAAGTCTCTATCCTCGGTACCAACAGTCTAGGTCCATGTTAATTTAAAAAAAAAATAAATAAAATTGAAAAATTAAAAAAAAAATCGCTCCCATATCCACTAGACAAAACGTTCCATGGCGACATGACCGGGAACTCTAGTGATATGGGATAACTCACTCCCTGTCAGAATGTGATCCGTACACCGAACTAAATATCAGAATGACGGTCCGCGAATATATCAATGGCCGCAGGGTTTCAAAATTTATACACGCGAAGTCACATACACGCGAGCACACGCGACAAACACGTCAACATACGAACGCTTAAGCCCTTCGCGATCATCTACGCACACCTATGCCCGCTATCGCGCAAACTTGATAACACTCCGGTAATTAAGTGAATGTTTTAGTACTTACGAAGTTACGAACGCGAATCCGCAAACGCGCGCGATCATGAATCGGTCACGTCCGGAAATCTTTAGCCTTCATTCTAGTAATTTAGGTCCATACATTCAGTTGGACCAATCAAAAAAATAAAGCTCATATCCACTAGACCACACGCTCTACGGCGACATCGCCGGGAACTCGTGATATGGAAGATCTCGCTTTCATTTAGCATCTGAGCCGTACACCAAATATAAAGTATTAGATTCACGGTCCGCGCACGATTATCCAAAGAACACACGCGAATATGCGAAATGCACACGGTTATAAAATAGATTTTATATACGCGAGGTTACATACACGTTAGCACACGCGACATACAAACGCACACGCGATCGAACACGTTAACGTACAAATGCTCGAACCCTTCGCGATGATACAATGAATATCACATTCAGAATCACGGCCCGCTACAATTGGCCTAATGCAGTGTTTTATTGGGCGACATTGCCTGTCTCGTCTGCAAATTATAGTATGTGATTCTGACGGGGAGCCCTTCCGAGAACCTAGCTCTACAGCTCCAGTAGGACAACTCTCGAAAAAAAAAATATTTTTTTCTTAGGTCAGTTCTTTCGAAAACAATTATTAAAATATGCAAAAATGGAGTTTATTATTATGTTGATCTCTAAAAGATTCTGAGAGACAGGGATAACTTCTCAACTAGCATAGAAATAGATTATCTGTTTTTTGAGGTCACTAATTACGGTTCTGATAACAGAATTTGAAAATTCAAAATGGCGACTACACAACGACAGTCACTTTTTACGAGATATGCGAAGTTTTTTACCGTGATCATTAAACTCAATTTATGCGAGCAAGCCAAACACAGTCGCTATATTAGATCCACCATTTTGAATATTACATTTTTGACGTCAGAATCAGAATCAGCGACCCCGAAAACCTATATCAAGCTAAAAGTAGCAGTATTAACAATGAAAAATAAATTCGCATCGCAAAGGGTTAAAACAATGCTACAATTTTTCTCCGCATGCTTTATATGCGAGATATGTCGAGAGATTATGCGGAGTCTCTCCACATTGGGAAGGTATTTCCGATTTCCGATTATCTTCGGATTTTCCAGACCGTGCCTTGTTTATACAACAGGTAACTGTAGGCCCAATTGTTTGCAACGACGGCAATTCATGCCCGCGGCACAAAAATGCGAACAGATAGGCGGGCGCCGCTCAAAAGGACAAAGTTTGGAAGAGTATTTCCGGCGAAAGGCTCGAAATAAGGCTGATGGAAAATAAGTTGTTTTATTATGTTCCTTGATTCGCGCTGAACGCAATTTACGCTGCAAACCAGTACTTTAACTGACTGAAACAAAGAGTTGTTGAAGAAGCCAACACCATACTTTGCAATTAAGGCTCATGTCGGAAACTACACCATAAATCTCTACTTCCCGGGCCGGTACGTATACAAGATACTTCTTCGCACACTGCCGAGTACTGTTTAGTTAAATCAAGCATATATCGATGATGTTAAATAGTTTTTTATTGGTCCGAAGGTAGACCATCCAGGGGCCGGTTGTATTAGATGGATATAATTTGTATCGAAAAGGAGACTTATCGACATTATTTCCGGCATGGAAAAATAATCAAATCGACCTCTATTGAGCCCGAGGGGATATCGGTCGTCGGTGATACCTTCCCATTAGCAAACACTATCACGCGGGATTCAGTACCCGCGAAAAGAAGGTTGTATCGAAGGGAATGGAAAATTCAAAGAATGGAGTAATTGGTGCTTAGCTGTGGAACATTTGTAGTTTCAGTAATCAACAAACACATTTTCGCTGAGCCGTCGAGCATACACCCCGTTAACAAAGGGTGTTTCCATTAAATAGTCACTAGCTATTATCTCGAAACTTTCATATTCACTTACTAATGCCAAGTCTGAACTTTCGTCACTATGGGTAGAAATCACTTCGAATCTTACTACCCAATCGACAAAAAAATGTTCCGCCGGCCGTGGTGCAGGAGGCCGAGTCTTATGTCGACTTAGCTCGACGAATTGGAATAATTGCTGTATGTATGAATACATACTAATGTTACGTAATTATCTCAGCAATGGCTGAATCAATCTTGACGAAACAAATTTTAAACAAAAGGCCCAATGTGACAATTAAACATTCAGTTTGTTTGGGGTTTTTAGTTTGAATAATTTTATTTTAACGGAACATTGAAGCTATATATATTCACACTATATGCATAGATATAAACTGAAAGCTTATGAAAATACCTTTCAAATCAAATAACATTTAATAATCTTATTATTCGTTTACTATTTCACAATAATAAAAAAATAACAGCTTCAATAAGGAGTGCTACTTAATGAGTAAGTTATGAAATAGCATACGTCAGTACTGAATACTATTTTTTCCGATGTTAAAGAATTTACCTCTTGCCTTAAGCGTTGCTTTAAACCGTGATGTACTCAAATATCTCGATGTTTGATGATATTTGAATACCCAGATGCCATATACCTAGATGTTGGGAAATAGATCGCCTAGTAGCGAGGAAATAGTTCATATTTTTCTAATCATTTTGTACTGGTAGTATATTTCTGTATTTCCGCATCTAAAATTGCTAGTGAAAAATTGTCTTTGCAATATTTAGCTTAGACTGGTCATGACACAAGAATTACCAAATGCAATGTTAATGGTTGTGTAAATGGGTATCATGTTTGTATTATGTGATAGCTTTAATTAATTTATGTTCGAAACCCTAAAGCTTAAACGGAGCTTAAAAATACACTTTATAAGCTCCGTCTATAACATCGAGGTTTGTCTAACGAGCTCCAAAAAGCTCGTATCTATGGCAGAAGGTATAAATTGGACCAACGCATATTGCACTATTCACACCCAAAATAAGGGACCATTCATAAATTATGTAACGTAAAAATTGCCCACGTAACAAATTGTCGCAAATTTCTTTATCCTCCCTTTCCATATGACGTAACAAATTCTTTAATTTTTCTTCAATAAAAACATGTTACGTAACGTTCTAGTTTACTCCCCTTCATTCATATATTACAACATGTCACAATTTGTTGTACCCCCATAAAAGCATCCCTTTGCGAAAACAGTTAATGGTCTCACCCGAAGAAAGATATTAGAAGAGAGATATTGTACAGACCAATACACAAGATTCGATTAATTGTTGTTAAAGACGAAAATGTTATTTGGCATACAAATTTTACAAAATAGCACTCCGAAGCAACATGCGCCCCTAGCCATCACACAAAAAAGACAGGAGTGTCAATTTTTTTAGTTATAACAGAGCTATATGACAGACATAAAACCGATATAAGCGCTTTTCGTAGTATTATCATAGCCGAGAAACAGCGGAGACGGGGGTTCGAATTGGTCTATTTGCTCCCATTGGAAGTCATTTTCTCAGGTCGTCGCTGTTGTGCTATCTTATGACAAACGCCATTTTGAGGTAAACTGAGTTAGATATGCCACATTACTTGTCCAAAAAATCGCTACAATGTGGCGTTTTTAGAATTTTGACATTCTTCTTGGTTACTGAGATACAGCGAGAAACGTGCTGAGAAATTTTTAATTTTTTGCTTCAAATGGCTGTGTCTGGAGATTGGCTCAAGTTATCTTGATGTACAAGATGTTTTTACGTGTAAAACTATCTGAGAAATACAATGGCATAATCATTTTCAAAATAAAAATACACGAATTGTGAGAAAAATGCATTTTAAGCTTTAAACTGGATATTTCGCATATTTGGCAATACTGTAACCAAAAATAACTATTTTTTCTAGATTCTCTGACTCATTTCCTTCAAAATGCATCTCACCGATTGTTTATAGACCAAATGAGGCCAAAGATATGAATAAAAATAAATAATTGATGATTTTTTTCTATGGAAAATTTTCCATGCACGATTTTGACACGCCATACAAATTTTGTCCTCAATACACGCCTATGACATGTGTGAGTGCGACTTTCGTTTACATTTTTAGTAAAAGCTCGCAACATAGTCAACCGATTTTCGTAACATTTGAGAGATTAATACAGAATAGATGGGAGATTCAATTGTCTTCTTTGAATTGTTTATACCATTTATAAGTTTCGAGATATTCAATCTCAAACTTTAAAATTCGGTTTTCTCGAAATGTGCTAAATGGCGCTTGTTAAGTTGGTTTACCAGCGACGAGGTGCTGGTAAACCAACTTTCAAAACATAGTTTTTCACGTGCATTTCAGAGCTTTTTGAAACGATTACATTGATTTTTCGCTACCATTTTTATTTTTTTTTATCCCTTTATGGGCAGCTAGGGCCGAGGGTGGTGGCTAGCGGGTTTCATACATCCTTGACCTGACGGACAAAGCTATGGTGCCTTGAACACAGGCAACGCAGATCCAAGGCCATCATTGAAATGATAAGTTCTGCGTTTGAGATGTACTTCCTCAGGTTGCCAGACGAATACCTGTAATTATTACTTGTTGCTTTGTATGTATGAATCTAATGTTCAGTCCTGGGTGGTGTATGCGTGGAAGGTGTGGTTTTTAGCGTTCGAGTCCAGGAGTGCATATCTGTCTGGGTTAGCGTGGGCGTTTACTAATTGTGTAATAGTGTAATCGCTAAAGGCTCGAGCATATGAATGCCAGCGTGTCTCCAGCTTTGCGTGCATAAATCCGGTTTTAGATCCGTGTTGCCATTCGCACATTCACGTATATTCTCGAACGATCGCGCGCGGACCTTGAATCTAATAATTAATTTTCAGTGTATGGTAGAGAAACGTGTTGTCTAGTGAATATGAGCATCATTCCCGATCGGTCCAACTAGGCGGTCTAGGCTGATCGAGAGTAGAGAATTCCGAACGTAGCCGGTCTATGATCGCGCAAGTGGTGGGTTAATGCTTGAGACCGCGGTTGTAAAGTTATAGGTGCTGAAAAGTTCACTTAAGTAAAGGGGTGTTGGCGAAATTGCGAGCATAGGTGTGTGTGGATGATTGAAATTGTAATGTAAGTTCGCGTTTTTGACTAGGTTTGTGTTATCGCGAAAGTTAGGGGCGTTTGCACGTTTTGGATGTGAATGTATATGGGAGAATATGCAATTGACTGTGCTAGTGAATATCAGTATGAACCCAACTCAAGATACAGTAATAAAAAGAAAAATAACATGACGAATGTTTCTTTTTTTAGGTCAATAACCGTGCATTGAAGAATGCTCAAAAAATCTGAACTAGGCCCCGTCGCGTCCAGTCTGTCCGTCTCGTCCTGTCGTGTCTGGGGTTTCCAGGTTACATGCATTCACCAGATGAGACTAGCTTATGTCAGCTTACTTGTGCACTGGTTTCGTAGAATCGAGGCGATCATCGAAATGATAGATCCTACGAGTGAATGCACTTGGCCCAGTCACCTGTCAAGCATTTGTGTATTTGTGTATGTTGAGATATGTGTAGAGCCTGTAAATAATATTTTAATACGAATATTTTATACTTCAAAACAAGAAATGTGTAATATACTACTTGCAGTTTGTTGATCGTTCCTACTTATCTGATACCATCGAGTATGAGAATATATATCCATTGTTCTAAAACCTGGCGACGTCCGATGGCAGAGAAGAATCATTGTTGGCAGCAATGTTGCTCTTCTTGGATGTATGAGCTCAAAAAGGTCATCACAAGAAAATAACGCATGAGACCGAAAATAAATAAAAAAATAAAATAAAAAGAAGAGTTAGTATTGTTATTGAGTATTAATAATAAGCCGATTTTTGCCGAGAGTTGTCCTACTGGAACTGTAGAGCTAATTGATTTAATTAAGGCATGGACCTAGACTTCTGGAATCGGCGATAGAGACTTCCGGACGCGAACGATTCATGAATGCGCGAGTGCGGGGGACTGTAGGTTCACGCTTGAGACTGCGTTTGAGTGATTACAAGTGCCGAGACGTTCATATTATCACCGGGATGTTATAATGTCTGGAAGAGCGCGAGTATAGGTTGCGTGGATGGTCGCGAAGGGCTCAAGCATTTTGATATTTTTTTGTCGCGTGTATGTGACTTTGCATTCGATTTTTATGTAGTTTCGTGCGAACACGGGCATTTGGAGGTTCACTCTCGAGACCGGGATTGTTAATTTATAAGTGCTAAACCATTCACTTAGTCACCAGGGTGTTATACTTTTTACGAGATCGTGGGTGTGGTCGTGCGTGGATGATCGAGAAGGACTCGAGCGTTTGTATGTGGACGTTTTTGTCGCGTGTGCTAGTATGCAACTTCGCTTGGACACATTATTTTTATAAGCGTGTGGCCATTCGCATGTTCGCGTATTCTTTAACGATCGCACATGGACGTCTTGTCTAGTTTTTATTTCTATTGGTCCAACTAAAGCCATGAATTTGGGCTGCTATGATCAAGGACGGAGACTTCCGGACGTGACCGATTCATGATTGCGCGAGCTTAGGTTCTTAGGTTCCAACGTTTACCTAATCAATCGGGGTGTTTGAATATTGGCGAGATCGCGGGCGTTCGTATTTGTGACCAGGTTTGTGTTATCGCGTAGACCACGTTTGTACGTTTGGAATGAGGTGCCTGCAGAGAGAATTGGGCCCTAAACCCACATTGTATATCATTTGACCATGGCAGTGGATAATAAAGGTCGCCAAGTTAAGTACTAAAATTGATCACAATGTAGCTTAACTAAAAAGAAAATAATCGTATCCCAAGTTTATGTGATATAATCACTGTAATACTGCTTTGGTGGAAAAGCCCCCGGACCACATCAAGGTACAGTATCATGCCGAGGGATTACATTGATTTTTCGCTACCATTCTTATTTATCATTTTATTAATCTAACATTTACTAACAAACTTTTCGTATAGTATTCTAGTACAAACCATCGACATCCGGTATGCACTGGAAAATTAGTGCAAAGCGTTATGGTGTTGTAATAATAATCAAAAGAGAAAGTAAACAAAGAGAGGTTCTTAATGATACTTACGACCTAATCTAAACTTTTTACAGATGTTTCCACCCAGTACTAAATTGTTACCCTGACGGACTACAACTGCTAAAGTTAACATTTCCAACAAACCGTTGTTGGCCAAACACAGATCGTAAAAATTATTGAAAGAGAATACTTTTCAATTTCAAATTCGGATCGGATTTGGGTAATCCAATTATACAATCTATGCTATATTTCTTGTTAGTGGAGAAAAATTTGGGTAAAAACTATTTTTTCTCCACTAAGTAGAAAATTGTTTAAAACCACCTTTGTGTGTTAAGGGCACAAAACCTATAACTAAATTAGTTATGGAATTTGCGTTTAGATTTCGTCTTATCAGAATTCGACACTAATTTAGTGACAGGACCAAGTTGGCGTCAGATCGACGCTAGTTCCAAAAACGGAGACACTAGTTGTGTTCCTGAGTACACCCCTAGTCAATCGTGATGTCCTCAAGAAAAGGAGTTCATTTTTAAACTGATGACAACTAGTGAAATCGAAATGTTTGGTTTGCTTAGAAAGCCAATACAAGATGCACTATGCACATCTCGGTTGTCAGTTTTGGACCATGGGACAATCGAGCGTAGAACGGCAGTATTCCACTTGTTAATTTTTATCTGTTTCTTCGTCATCACGGTGCTAATAATGATCTAAAATTGTTCCACTCAGACAAAAAAATACTCATTTTTCCCGCACATTCAAGTTTGAAAAAATAACAGCATGAATTTACAATAAAATATAAAAAAATGACCGTTTTCATGTTCCACAAAGGTTCCGAACCCAAAACTGTTTTAAAATATTCACTTTTCACTCTCGCTTAACTTTTAAAAAATGTTAACCAGTACCTTTAAACCTGGCTTAAGCGTTAAGTGAGGGTGATGAAATCTGTTCCTAGTGATGCACTTATGTCTTTCTTGGCAGTATGGGTTCTTGAGAAAGCCCCTTATTAGCTACATGTCGATTTTGTTTGATAAATTGGAATAATGCATAAAATAAAATGATATTTAATTGGCTTCATTAACATAAGATCATTAATTTTTTTCGTGATACAAACTTTTATATTTCAATTATTTTAAACTTTTGGTCAGTCTTCCCATGAACATCGACAAGTTTGCACCAGTGTACAAAATTTCGTGCACTCGTTCAACCTCAAACATGCTTTGCCTTTGTGTACAGGTTCGCATCGAACACCGAAACCTGTGCAAACTTAGGATTAAACACCGTTTACGTACACCGTGTGCGTACATAAGAAAGGCACACACAAAACAGAATGAGTCAATGCTAGTGATGATGGATGAGAGAAAGAGAAAGCTAGTATCACGAACCTGTGTGTACGAACACTGCGTACGTATATGAGGTTCGGTTGTGCAGACGAACATGTGCTAGTGTTTTGGTACGCATTAGCGCGTTCTCAAGTTTGCACACGAAATGATGGTGTAGGATAGGCACAGAACTAGAGCGAACATTGTGTTCGATGTTCATTTGGGAAGACTGCTTTTGGCAATCCGCCTCTTTATTTCGGGTTAGATACATGCGGGGTTGGGAATCGAACCCGGATGAGCTGCGTACAAGGCAATTGTTTCAAAATACAAGGCAATCGTTTCGAAAATGTAGATTCCCATATACTTTTCGTGATATTACATTTTACAGCGGGATAGTGAGCGAAACAAGATTGCTTCCAAAAATCTCTAACCCTTTTGAAGAATTGAAGAATATTGAAATCTTGACGTTTCATGCATTTTGAAGACAATAATCATCAGAAATACAATTTCGATTTCTAATATTTCATGTGTTCTTAGCAATTCTTTGTGTTTATTGCTCTGGGCAACCGGCTGCCGAAGATTCATTACAACTAAAGTCATCGCTGTTATTTTATCTTTTGACAAACGCCATTTTGGGTTAAATCGAGTTGGATATGCCACATTTTTTGCCTAAAATATCTCTAGTTTTTTCCAGATTTTTGACGTTCTGCTTGGTTACTGATATATAACGAGAAACGTGCTAAGAAAGTGCAAGTGTTTTGCTTCATATGATTCTGTCTGGGGACTGGTTCAAGTTACCTTGATGTATTAGATGTTTTTCATTGTAAAACTTTCCGAGAAATACAATGGCATAATCATTTTCAAAATAAAAATACACTCATTATGAGAAAAAAGTAGTTTAAGTTTTAAAATGAAAATTTGGCAACACTGTGACAAAAAATTACTGGGGGTTTTAGCATAAAGAAATACCTTTGCTGCGATTGTTTTTAGAAATTCGGGTGAAGCGAATTGATCTAAACTTTTGTACACTTTAATGTATCATTTCAATAACATTCTGAAATTTTTCTATACAAAAATATCGACTAAGCTTTTTGTTGGAGGTCCATAAAAAATACGATTTGCGGTGTTAACTGCCTTCAAAAACTACGTTTCCGATTTATTTCAAAACTTGCATACATATTCTATGTAAAAAATACCTAACCCCTACGTTGAGTTTTCGAGATATTTTTTTCAACTAAGGAGTTCTGCTTGGAATACAGCACAGTATCTACCTTGCGAATGTGACTGTTCTAATCTCCTTTCACGACAGTAGACACTGGCACTGGCATGTACATCCATCAGAGTCGTGAGTGTAACAGGCTACTTACGCTTGTTGTTGTCTCTTCATATAGCCAGACAAAAATCCTCTCGAGAGGGAATCTTCACATGGAATGTACTAACTACGTGTTCGTGTAGTATCACTGGGAGCACGAATTTATTCACCCCATTTAATTATTTGTGACTATAGTTGTATATGACTGGTACCACAATCGAAAGGGTTCCTGTTTCAAAAATCAGTGACCTGCAATCTGGTTGCACATGATAGTGCTTCTTTTTGAAGGTGTATATGTAGAGGTTTAATGTTTAGAAGGGTCTCAAGAATCACAGTCGGAGGTGTCGTGAATGCGCCAGGTAATGCCTTCAGCGCAATTCTTTGCAGATGGTAGAGTTTTAATTTGATTGTCATTTAATAGATGTATTCTGGATTGAGAGCCCAATTTTCCCCAAAAGTTTGCCTACACTGCCTGAAGGCTATCCACACTTTCTGGATTCTGAATTCAATGTTCCGATGTGATGTTCGGAAATTATTAGTTGGTAACCCTCAATATCTGGAAATACACTCAAGCTGGATTGCTTGAGCGAGAAGCTATTCCTCGGCCTCGCCCATTCTTCCTCAAAAGTCGTTTGACTATTGCCCAATACCATTCAACTGAACGCAATCGTCCAATGTGTGACACCATTCTGAACACATACACATCTACAAAATAAAGAGGTTTAGTTGTTGAAATTTCGATCGCAATCTGCTTTACTCATGAACGACGAAATCTATTATAATGTGGATTTCTAGCAGGTTTCTGAATGACACTTGTATCTGGCCACTGGTATGGAGAGAGTTCCCCAGGAATTTTAAATTTCGTTGTCAATATATTTATCGTGAAACTGATAATCTGGCAAGGAATTCGCATCTGCGGCCTTAAAACGAGCCTTTTTTGCCAACAAACAATAAGCATTAAATTGTATATAATACACATTACATCATGTTTGAACAATAAACATGCTTCGAAATTGTTCAAAGAAAGTTCTTTATTAATGCTTTAGCATTTCCTAATGAAATTTTGTAAAACTTTTTTGATTTGCGAAAAAATTCTATTTTAAGAATGGGCAAACGACGTGAAATTACGCCAACCAAATATTTAATCATATTTTTGTTTTGTTGATTTTAGTTGAAATTTTGATTGATTTCTCCAAATCTGTCAAGCAATCAACCTCCATTTTGAACTCTTTTTTACGTAATATTAGATTTACGCAACTTTTTACATTTCTTATAAAAGAAATGTATAGAATTCGCTCAAACTTTCAAGATTTTTTCCGAGGCCCGGAGGGCCGAGTCTTATATACCAATCGACTCAGCTCGACGATTTGGGACAATGTCTGTGTGTGTGTGTCTGTGTGTGTATGTAACGGACAAATTCTCATTCGTGTTTCTTAGCATTGGCTGAACCGATCTTATCCAAACCAATTTTAAATGAAAGAACTAAAAAAACAATATGAACGCTATTAATTTGTTTTTGATTCTTATGTTTAGTTTCCAAGATATGAATGTTTGAATGCGTAAAAATGGCGTTTTTTGCAGTTTTTTTGAATTATCTGCCGAGATTGACAATATAGTTTAACAATTTATATGTTTTAGACAGCTTTAACGAATACCTTTCGAACAAGCTATAGATTGTTGAAATCGGACTATTATCAAAAGAGATATTTATAATTAAATGCGGACGAAAGATTTTTATCATTTCCCATTGCCAGAAATATGACCAAAAATATGTAATCTATTATTAACGCCAAACCGGCTTATTTTAGGTCAATAGTATCTTCGGAGAATTTAATGGAGGCAGTATGCCCTTTCTTTTAGTATTGTGGTTTTGCTGATTAATCCCCCTATGAGTGAGATATTTTCACAAATTTTCGTGGAAGTGATTATATCGAAATGATGCCTTCAGCAAATTTGTAGCTCTTACTTTTGCGTATAACTTTACTGAAGACTTCAAATATCTATTTTGAATACTTTAAAAGTTATGGCTTGTTGTTTGTGGATTACCTTTTGTCGCCCATTTATTGTTCAATATAGTAATAATCCATTGAAATAAGCCAAACATTATTACGATAAAAAGAATTTTGTATTTCATTTTTCTATCTACAACCGCTAGAAATAATCACCGAACACTTCCAAGTTGTCTGGAAGGAACTTGATACCTTATCAGTGCAAAAATGTTCATTTGTACGAACCTTCTGACTGCAATTTTTCTAACTTATAACCAACGGATCGATCGGAAACATATCGGAAAATGAAAGTGAAGTAAATAACTCCAAGCAACGGCGTAGCCAAGAGAAGGTTTTGGGGTTTAACAACTTCCCTCCCTACCACACCCAAAAAATATATTGGATCGCAATTGAAAATTTATTGATGCAGACTGATTTAATTCAATATTACAATAACAATTATCTGATCCGTACATTGATAACCTGTTGTTGTAAACATCATGAGGACTTTTGATAAATTGTCAGAATGGGGTCCTGATATGTAATTGATCTATTGGTCTTGATTTCACAGTTGCCTAATAGCATCAATATCAAATTCCTGTCTGAAAACATTCCAATAGAAAATTCCAGAGTTCTGTAATCAATCATAATCCTCAGATTTATTTTCAAATTGAGCTCGTGTTTGTAGAAATGTACTGTAATAAGGGTCTTTATTTAATAGGAAGCGAAGTTAAAATTGATTTAATGTCTATGAAACATAGAACTGCTCACCAAAAAATTGCATAACTTTCAACATTTGCTAAAAATGTTTTTGCCTTTCTCATTCACTCTAAAATTCGTCAATCTAATCCCGACCCGGAGGGCTGAGTGTCATATGCCAATCGACTGAGTTCGTCGAGATCGGAAAATGTCCGTGTGTGTATGTGTATATGTGGAAAAAAATGTGACCTCTGTTAATCAGAGATGGCTGGATCGATTTGCACAAAGTTAGTCTCAAATGAAAGGTACAACCTTCCCATCGGCTGTTATTGAATTTTTTATTGATTGGACTTCCGATTCCGGAGTTACGAGTTGAAGAGTGCAATCACACAGAAAATTGCCATATAAACTGAAATGAAAAATTTTCAAAATCAAATTTTTTTTTTTTTGATGCCGAATTACTTTATAATGCATGATTTGATGTAAACTCGAAAAAATAATGTTTGTTTTTTTGGACTTTGTTACATTTTTGTCTTTCTCATATAGAAAGGTTATGCAATCACTCTAAAAATCGTCAATCATACCGGTCCGGAGAGAGTAGAGTAAGGTGGGGTAAAAGTGCGCGTGGGGCAAAAGTTCGCATAGGACTTTTAGAAGCACACAAGCGCTAGAACCTGGCAACTCTGTATGGATTTAGTATATCATTGAGTCAACTAAACGCACATATAAGCATGAAAGGTTTTAATATAGTGGCTTGAAATTAAGGGGGAAGGACCATTTTTCGCTGCTTTGATGTATTTTTTTGAATTTTGGGAATCATAAATTGGCCGTTTGAATAAATCAGGATCTATAAAACTACAGTACCCTAAAAATCTTCAACATATGGTTCGTTGCGAGATATATTTGATTGGATGAAAAAAATTCAGTAATTTTCGTAACAATTTAATAAGTTAAAAAACTGACGGTGGGGTAAAAGTACGCATAGCATATCCACTCCAATAAAAAAACGCGAATGAAGCTTTTTATATAAAAATTGAACTAATTTTTCCATAATTAAAAGAAGGGACCAGCATCTTCAATAACTGCATTCTCACCGGTCAAATTACGACTGATATGAGTGGCTCACGAACAAAAGCATCAGTATAACTGGTTCCAAGGGAAAATATAGAGTGCCAAAAGCTCAGAGTTATTAAAAAAGAAACAAAAAACTATGAATATGTAAATAATTTCCAATATAAATAGTATATTCGCAAGAATTCTTGTAGTGATCCACCCAACTATGACAAATAATGATGTTACAAGGGGTGACAGTTTGATCATGAACGACATTGTCTAAAAGATGAAACATCCAAGTTTTTTCAACATAATGGAAAACTGAACAAAATCAACCGAGGCAGAGGGAGGGGTACTTTTTAATTATGAAGGAAGAGTAAGAGGGGATGGATATCTTAAAATTATTTAGTTTAATTTATGGGCGGTAATAAATCGGCTATTTAATCAGTGCGCACTTTTGCCCCGTGCTATGCGCACTCTTGCACCGACAATGGGGCAAAAGTGCGCATTTGAGTATTCATACGAAAATATTTATTTCTCGGATTACAAGCAAAACCAAGAGATATCTAGTATTACGTTTTGAAGATGTGTGATGAGAGTATTAATTTGTGATCATGCCGATTTTCTAGTGCTTTTCTACCAATCGTTATTTTACGAAAACTGTTAGGTGCGCACTTTTGCCCCACCTTACTCTATGCAGTGCGGGGTTGCTACTTTAAAATTAAAACTAGTTTAAAATTTCTTAACAAGTTGAAAAATTTTCGGCAGGACCCGGTCCTCCCGGATCTTACTATGTGATACTGAAACATCGCTTGAAACCAGCGGCGGTCAAGCGATGTTTCAGTATCACATAGTATTTCAAGATCATGGCTGTCGATCCATTGTACGTATGTGCAAATCGTACTGAACATGTAATTTTCATTTCCACCATGAACGTAACCAGCCATGGAATCGTAGTCTGGACAAATGAGAAAAGCACAATTGCACCACTAGGTGGATTAAAACAGGTTTTTACTTTGGGAATGCGTCGAGTTGAGACGAAAACGTAATTTTATTAGTAACGAGGATAACACTTTCCGAATGTAGAGAGAAATTTGTGAAAAATTTCGATTTCCATTCGACTCTAGTAGGTCCTGATCGATTTTGATGAGCATTTGATTTTTGTTGTATGACCAATTATATGTATAGGTCAAATGTTCAAAAACAGAAATTTAAGGTCAAGATAGCATCATTTTGAAACCGCCAATTTCGGAGGTTTAGTATCTTCGATGAATTTTACAAACGTTAAACAGCGCATCATATATATATATATATATATATATATATATATATATATATATATATATATATATATATATATATATATATATATATATATATATATATATATATATATATATATATATATATATATATATATATATATATATATATATATATATATATATATATATATATATATATATATATATATATATATATATATATATATATATATATATATATATATATATATATACACTATATATACTATCATTTTTTCAATTTCAATAGTAAACACAAATTTTAATTTAATAATTTCAAATACTTCATGAAGTTTTGGGTTTCGATCACTGAATCATGCAATCTAGGATGTAAAAAACACAATAGTTCTTAAATAGGAAATAAAACCAAGTCTGGAAATATTCGCCGTTGATTTTCTTTGAATGGTGTCACTGCTAGTATCGCTTTTTTTTCAAGAAAAAGAGTTGATTTCTTAGTTCTCAGTCGCGTTGGAAATTTGAGTAAAGTATAAACTTCAAATCGATTAAAAAAATCGATTTTTTGGCTCAGTACAATATACATAACCCTTTTAGGAAAATTCAGTTTTCCCACCACAATGCATTGATTTAGGAATTTAGATATTTTATTAACAGAGCATTAGCAATAATTCGTTTGTATGTCTATTTTATGGGCCATTTTTTCGCTTTCCCATTGATTTGGTTTGAGATTTCTAGCACTGATTTTGTCCTATCCTGATTTGAGCGATTCTCTGAGTCCTGCCACTATCCCATGTAGTATGTGTTATCAAAAACATCGCGAAGCATCAAGTTCTAAATGTTCTCAAACAATGTAATATCCGAAGAGAGTGATAAGAGTTATAAGAAATGTCTCATCACACTGTCAGGCGGATTAAAGGCGTTTTTTTGTAGAAAGCAAGCTTTCAAATGAAAAGCGATCCAATCGTCTTCCTGATCTAAATACCTAAAACGCTTTATGGTTTACTATTCTAGATAATTGCATTGATCACAGTCATATGTTAAGAGATTAACATATTTTAATATCAAACTCTCATCCACGTTAAAAGCCATTAGTTCTAGAAACATCACCGATTGCGCTCCGCATGGTGAACCAAGTTTGATGCCAACAACAGTGCTGTACCGGTATTCGAACGCAATGTCATAAATTTGGTTGGATTTGGTGAAATACTACTGTCCGATTGAAATCCCCGGCAGCAGACAGTGAGTGGCCCACGTTGGAATTTCCACTAGAATCCGGTTTGCCATCCGCTGTCCGATAGCGACTCTAATGTTACCTGAACGGGGACCCAAAAATGCAGATCGGATGAGTACCTACGCTACGACACAACAGAACCGAAGTCAACATTTGAAGTTTGACTGTTTGTTTGAACGATAGTCGATAGCTAACCAGTACGAACGTACAAATTTCAAACCGATTTGCATAAACATCTCATGCGTAGCGTAGCACAGTGATTTTTGTTGAGCGATTCATTGATTGGACACCGTCGAAGAAGAACAAGGGTCATTTCGAGTGAGGCTTATGACGATTTCCAATAAAAGTTTATCTTTCACAATATTGCCGTGCCTTGCTCGCTCGACAGTCAGTGCCAGGACCAGCTCCGGCGGTGGACACCGTGATGGCTTTGGTTTTGCAGATGCTAGAAAATTATGCAAGAGGCAATGACGATGTTGTTGTTGTTGTTGATCTGGTGCTGTTAGAGTTGTGCTGCTTCTTACGTTTGTCTGTCTGTCTGTCTGTCAATCGGACGGTACTCGAAGGTGAAATATTATTTGGTTTCCAAAGACGTCCTGGGACGCGGTGGAGAATTGAGCAAACATGATGCGGTATTGTTTGTAAATAGTTGTTAATTTAAATAGTTGCTGATTCGATGTGCTTATTTGCGACTATGAAGAATTGCGTCGCGGCATTGAACATGTCGATGGGCATTATTCTGTTTGCGCTTTTGCATTACTTGAAGGAAACCAATATATCATCGTTCCGTCACGATTTCGTCAAGCTGTAGTCAGAAACATAAGATTTTCTGTAAAGATAACAAAACCTCGGTAAAGTAGAAACTCAAACTTGCACCCAATAAAGCATCCGTAAAATCAGATTTGCCTTACTGCTAAGTAGAAGAACAACTTTTACCCCCTTCATTTTTCGTTGGTTGTTCGCAAAAAGAGTTACCGGAATTTACTACAACACCGTCCCAACGCAGCTCGAAGTCAGAGTGGGTTTGAAAAGTTCACAACACAATTTGTTAACGTTTCATAACTTTATTTGAAGAGCAGTTGTGCTTTTTTGTTTTGATACCCGCCCAAAGCAACTGAGATTTGACTGAACTTTCTCGCAGTCCTCGAAAGTTCTGCATGAACTTGGAGCACACTTTTTCTACCGCATCCGGTATAGATGGGTGCGGGGGTGGATTGAAGTGGTTTATTCTGGAGGACGCAGTTTGTCTTCGGTGCTGGACCGTTCCACTGAGAAGCAATCTGTCATTTGAACGGTGCGTGGTATGGTAATGTGATTTAGTCAACACTTCGAGGTGTGTCACCCGCGGGCAATTATTATTATCTTATGTGTTGGAAAGTCATTTTAAGTATTGATAAGTTTTAGCGCTTTGAAGTGAATTTTTCGAAGCAAGATGACAGTCTATTATCTTTCACTGAACGAAACCAGCCTAGAGGCCGTGTGGCATCTGGATGGTTGGAGTATCTCAGTCACACTTTCTTAAGGTCAATCTTATGAAAGTAGCAAATTATTCAATCTATGGTGATATTATTTTGCTTGTGTTTTGAAAAGTTTATTATTTATGGATCAGAAAAAAACCATGGTCTAATATTATTTTTTTTTTCGATTCTAGATGTTTTAATCTTGGGATCTTTCGCCTTTTTTTCGAGTTAGACAAATATCTTTAGAAAATCTCTAACCCTATTTGCGGGGTTGGAAATCGTACCCAGGTGTGCTGCGTACAAGGCAATGGACTTACTAACTACGCTATGTCAGCCCCCTAGCCACATATTGCTTCCTTTCGAAACTCCATTTTTTTACATACAGAAATGGTCAATTGTGTTTATTTTATTCATTTAATCGTGATTTTTTGATATTAAAAATGTCTTCCTGCACTATCTGGGGCTGGGTGTCATTCTAAAATCTAAAATCAAACGATGTCACGTTTTTGCGTCACTATTTCGTTTAATGAACTTCGTAGTCCACAAATTCAAATGCTCGAAATATTGTGTACACTTAACTCAGAAAGCTCCAAATGACGTACTGCAAAAAACGACTGGACTGATATTTCAAATTCTTGAAAAGTTTTAATAACATTTTATTTTATGTTAGTACTAATATTCCAAATTTAACCTAGAACCTTACGATCATACACCTGTTTCTTGAGATATATCAGACAAGAGGGAATCAGTCCTGTCATTAGGAATCAACAGTGGGTCCACACAACTTGTTTTGCATTCTCGAGGAGTTTGACAAAGCATGTTATGACAGAGACAATCATAGATTACATAACGCATAAATTGACTCTCCTCTTCCCGAATGGCGTAGCTTGTTACTAATGTCTTTTTCCGTTTTCTTCTAGTACGTACCTAATTATCTTTTTCAAATTTATTTTTGTTCAATGAAACATGTTAGGTCTCGTAAGAGCTTTTTCCCTTTCCCTCTTATGTCACAATGTGACACATTTTGTCATATCCTCATAAATGGTACCACTTTGCAATACTGAAATGTCTACGACTAGTGATTGTTCAGTTATTGACCGATTGATTACTACTCTTTCTTTCGATCCGCCTTCGGTAGAGTATGTACAACTAGACATCTTTATGTTTTCCGCAAGGAAGCCACTAAGGCTCTCTGAAATTTGTTTTATTTATCAATGTACTAACTACGATGTACTAAATAAACACCTTAACAATTTCGAAAGATTTACTGAAGCAATTAATCACGGCAGTATTGTATACAAACGCTACTCTAGCGTGATGTGTGGAAGGGTGGTGGGGAGAGGGTCTTTGTTTTCCATTTTTGCCTCTCTCCTATAAAGAAAGGCAGTGCAATCACTTCAAAAATCAAAAGGAACGCAGGGGTGAGTCTCATATACCATTAAATTCAGTTTGTCGAGATCGAAAAATGTCGGAGTTTTTGCGTATGTGTGAGTTTGTGTGTCAAAAAATGTCACTCAATTTTCTCAAAGATGGCTGAACTGATTGGAACAAATTTTCAAGTTTCAAACGGTTTTTGATTTTTTTGGTGATCGGAGCTCCAGTTCCGGAGTTGCGGATTGAAAAGTTCGATTACGCAGTAAATTTTCATGAAATTAGAAGATGCAAAACTTTTTAAAATGGATGCATACTTGGGTTTGCAGGTCCAGATCACTAGTAAATAACCAATGTCATTTTGACCACATTGGAAGTGACAAAGCCCCCCTCACGCTTCCCCCAACAACCCATCCCACAACAACCCCTCTCCCATCCTACTCTCCTTAGATCTTCTCCACATCCTACCTTACTCAAACCCTCCAAGCATTCCTTATTCACAAACTTCTTCCTCCACCACACATCATTTGTGGGTCATGCATATTAAAAAAGGTAGGGGTGTCCGGTTGGTGGTTATACCCCTTCAAATCCCCATCACTGGTTGTATAAAGCTAAATTTGCGCCCTTCGCAAAAAAAGTTATTTTACAACATTTTTTTTTTCTTAACGAGGAATATTGCTTCAGAAAACCCTTCTTCTCTGTCTCCTAAAGCATGTTTCACCCTTAACTGTACACTTTAATACCCGACAAATTTTTTATAGGCTCAAAAACCATACAACCCCTTAAAACCATGAATATGGTAGGTTCCATATTTCACAATCATGAAAAACCCACAAAATGGTCTCAATAACCCATAGATACTCCTAAATATGGTTTTAAAGTGGGATCTAGCGAACCATGGTGATGGTGTTTTCATGGGTTGACCCCATTACAAACACTATCACAATACCATATACTGCCGTGATCCGCATAACAGTCTCATTTGCTATGGGTTTCCTATGCAGGTGGGACTGTTATGCGTATCACGGCAGTATAGTGCGGGTGAATTTGGACCATGAGCATGGGGGTATAATGGGCTTTTCGTTTGCTTGGGTAATTGGAAGCGTTGCAAACTTTTCGTGTTAGGGGTAAAACAGGTTAAAACTATTCGTGCAGATATTCTAGCTATATGAAAGAGTTTTCTTGAACTTCTTGGTCAATGGCATTTAGCTTTCTTCCTAGTTATAAAGCCAGTCTTGAAAATAACCCAAGCAAAGTAGGTAATCGAGGAGGGTTGACGAGTATACCCTAGTAAAAATTGAAGCACTCTTGAAGCCCTTCTTAAAACTTAGAATGCACTTGTAGTGTTCTGTGCAATCAGAATTGTTGATTGGGTAACAACGTATTGTGTGACCTGAAGTCGATTTTCCAGTCTTTTTTTAACAAGAACCATTATGGATAAATTTCACCTCTTTAGAAAGGTCGTATATTTTATACCTATTCCCAAATGTGCAGTTTTGTTAATTTCCTTCATTAGGTTCTCCATGTGTTCTTCATTCAATTTATTCTTTTAGTTTCTGTCCAACATTTCCTTTATTCATGTCCCTTCTATTCTATTTGTTTTCTATTTCGAGGATTGGATTAAAACAGGTTTTTTGAGGTTTTACGAACGATATTCGGCATTCGTTCTTGTAGATTCTTCCATTGATGGTCCCAGGTGTTACGAAGAGCTGTATCATTTCGCCACATCCGCGGATCGCTTGCCAAACAAAGATTGATAACACTTCGAGTGGTTTTATATCCAGTGCGAGGCCTCAAAGATCCTGGGGCCGCTGACCCTAGCCCAGTGTGACCATGCGTTAAGCTGGTACTGTCAAGTGTCAAGTGCATTTGATGTATCAGAGATCAACCGAAGCTTGAGACATTCATTCCTGAATAGAACAATTTTCTCAAACTCATGCTTTGAAAGGGTTATGTTAAAATCTCCCGAAGCAACCATCGGAATATTCTCCAGATATATGGAATTAAATTAAGGGTAATGAAACATCCGGCGAAATGCAACAAGCAACGTTAGCAACCCTTGTTAGATCTATTCATTTGATCAAAACGCACACTCGCTCCCAAGTAGCGTATGCAAACCAAAACCAACTGAGCGCAGGTGAAAAGCGCACAACGAATTTTGCACACCGCAAGTTGTAATTGCCACTGGCATAAAAAATGCACTCTGCTCAAATCAGGCCATGTTTATGGCAATGCTGCCTAAAATCTATAGCTTCTTCTTCATACTGTACCGCCTCATTCTTTTAACCCACGAAAATCTCTAGCTAACCACCGCCTTTCAATTGGCGCAAACCCAGTGGAGTCCATCCGTGCTTTAGAAATACCTACATGTTGTCAAATCCGCAATATGAAACATAATTAGTTACAAAGGCTTATCATTCTTGGTACCTACAAACCACCGAAAACATTTCGACAAATCAATTGATTGCACGAACGCACGATATACTTCGGACACAGCAAGGATACGGATGGATGTGATACTGGCAGCCGCAAATTGTGTAATCGGTTTATTTGTGTGCGGGTTTATGCCTATACTGCCGAATATCTCTTCCTATGTAGTACATATGTTTCATTCCACATGTTGCTCGTTCAATAACCAAGGAATGGTACAAAACGGACATGCAGGGCTTACATATATAACCTCCCACTACCTTCCCATTTGCTCGTGTGTGCAAAGTTTAACCTCGCACAGCGGTGTGAAGAGCTCCCGATAAACTGTACATACAACTAGGAAGCATGTGGTGTACGAGGTACAGGTTCCCAAAAAATTTGCACTCGGTTTAACTGTGTGCAGGTTGATGCTAATACTACCGAAAATCTATATTGAGACATTCACCGAAACGTACACGCCGCACCAACTGCTTCCTAAACGTCGCTCTAAGGTTGCCAGCAAGTTTTTTGTGTAACTAGTACTTGTATTTGATATTTGCATTAGTAATAAGCCTCCCATTTTGGTTTAAATACAGAGACAATTTTTATAACAGAACTCAATTGATGAGTATAGATCATTAAACCTATTTTATCAATTCTGTAATCTAAAAATAATTTTTGAATTTTACTGAATGTGATGAATTTGGCACCACTTTCATCTGGTATACTCAACCTTCACAAAACGATGCATAACGCAGGTATGATTTTTAGAGCAACTTGTTTATTCATTTAGCCCTTCGTTATGCAAATTTGTAACATTATGACAGATTGGCTAAGCGCGGCCGTTCCTTTCGATCAGGAAAGGCCGCGTGGAATTTTGGGGAAATGCGCTAATAGTACCATTGTTGTACCATCCGCAACCTACAATAAACATGGCATGCAAGTAAAGAAAAATAAATAACGAAGACGCGGGACATCCAACCACACACTGTAAATATAGCTTTTTTTATTTCGATTATAGGGGTTTCAACCTTTTGGTCATTCGCCTCTTCGGGTTAGAAAAATCTCTTATGAAAATTTTCTAATCCTATGTGCGGGGTCAGGACTCGAACCCAGGTGCGCTGCTTTCAAGGCAATCGATTTACCAACTGCGCCCACCCCCAAATATAAATATAACTTCCCAGTATACGAATGAGTCGCTCAGGTGCTCCCCATTGACGGCTCTGTCTGAAAGAAGCTGGCGAATTCCGGGTTCTTCTCGTCGCTTTCGAAAGGTTTTCTGAAAGCTTTTGCTTTATTTCTAGTTTAGAGTAAAAATCATTTCAAATTAAAATGATTCAGTAGACTATTCTGGTTTCTACGAAAAAAGTTTCGAGTGATCAAAGTCACTCCGGTTTACGGTATCTCGGACAGGACTGGAACAAGACCGAAGGGATTCGTTTAACGGTGATCTGGTACTAGAACACTTAGCGCACGACCACAAGCGCGGAGACCGCTCTCCACAACCCCAATACGCCGGAGATGGACATTCTACGTATAAATACTGTACATGACCCAAGGTATCACCCGAATGAGGTCATGACCCTCATCCATTCTCTTGGACCAAGGTTTGTTGATACCTTTGGGATTCCTGAGCTTCCATCGCTCCACGAAATTTGCCAATTTTCGAGCGTCCTCTGAGGAAAAATAATTAAAAAACTCGTTGAAGCTCTACCTTCTCATTATCATTCTAATCCAAGTGTCCGCCTTCTCATTACCCGGAATGGAGCACTGAGAAAGAACTCAAACTAAGGTAGTTCGGCATAATTTTTTGGATAAAGCACTCAGGAACTCCTGTTTTCTGCAGAAAATACAAGGAGTAGCGATGTGGGCATGGTCGTTGATAGGTAAATATAAAACCATCAGTTTTGTGGGGAGAATGTTGGCAGCACATTCTCTTTTATGATTACACTCACCACTACTGTCATAATAATTAGCATAAAAGCGATGCATAGATGTCATCATATGACGAACGTTCAGTGTATTCCAATCGCAACATGAATCGAATACACAACGTAGGCCCAAGCCACCAGACGAAACATTGTTTCACTGATGATCCATCTGTTAATCCGCCGACGAATCGGTGCCAATAACCGCGTTTTTCAGCTTTCATCAAGTTTTTCATTTGCATTTGAAGCGTCTCGTATATTGGGAAAAAATCGGACGATCCGAAGTTTAAAAGTCCCTTTCGCGTACAATTCTAAGCAATCTCTGTCCACCATGAATGCACACGGTTGTTCCCGTCGGGTACTCGTTTCGTCTGACCTTTAATCGTAGTTCAAATGCTTTGTGTAAAACCTTAAATTAGTCATTGTCGGTGGCGTAGCTCTCTTTTGCACTTATTATCGGAGCGTTCCTTAAAAGAATATTTAATTTTTTCCCCACATAATTTATATGCGGGATATGTCGAGAGCTCACGCAGGAAAACTTTTCATGATTCTCTTCGCATTTTCCACAGCGTGCCTTGTTTATACAATAAGTCGCTGTAGGCCCAATTGTTTGCAACGACGGCAGTTCATGACTCGCGACACAAAACGACAGGTAGACCCGCCCAAAAGATCAAAGTTTGGAAGAGCAGATTCGGCGAAAGGTTATAAGTTTTCATATACTCCTTGATTTTTCCTGAACGCAATTGCTTGCGAACCAGAATTTTCACTGGCCGAAGCAAAGGGTTCTTGGAGGAGCGAACTCCATACTTTGCAATTAAGGCCCATATTGGAAACTACACCATCAATCTCTACTTCCCGGGCGGGTACATAGACAAGATACTTCTTCGTACACGGCCAAGTGGTATTTAGTTAAATCTCGGCTTATCTTTGCCCTCATTCAAGTTTGTTATGAATATTTACCAACTTCGTTACTGATCCTTTTGCATGTATCAGGCAACTAGCAGTTCTGGAAATTGGATTCTGAGATGATTATGACTTTTATTGGTTTAGTTTTCGATAAAAATACACTGAAAAAAAACTTCAGTTTGGACAAGGAAAAGTTATTTTCAAATAACTTTTTTTCCTTGAAAGTGCCCAACTTGAATTTTTGGCGGTAGGTAGGGAACATAATTACCTATCTTGGAACAAAATTTCATCCAAATCAAAGATGGTTTTTTTTGTAAATCGATTTTTACATTTCTTATAAAAGAAATGTATAGAATTCGCTCAAACTTTCAAGATTTTTTCCGAGGCCCGGAGGGCCGAGTCTTATATACCAATCGACTCAGCTCGACGATTTGGGACAATGTCTGTGTGTGTGTGTGTGTGTGTCTGTGTGTGTGTGTGTATGTAACGGACAAATTCTCATTCGTGTTTCTCAGAAATGGCTGAACCGATCTTATCCAAACCAATTTTAAATGAAAGAACTAAAAAACAGTATGAACGCTATTAATTTGTTTTTGATTCTGATGTTTAGTTTCCAAGATATGAATGTTTGAATGCGTAAAAATGGCGTTTTTTGCAGTTTTTTTAAATTATCTGCCGGAATTGACAATATAGATTAACAATTTATATGTTTTTAGACAGCTTTAACGAATACCTTTCGAACAAGCTATAGATTGTTGAAATCGGACTATAATAAAAAGAGATATTTAACATTAAATGCGGACGAAAGATTTTTATCATTTCCCATTGCCAGAAATATGACCAAAAACATGTAATCTATTATTAACGCCAAAACGGCTTATTTTAGGTCAATAGTATCTTCGGAGAATTTAATGGAGGCAATATGCCCTTTCTTTTGGTATAGTGCTTTTGCTGATTAATCTCCCTATGAGTGAGATATTTTCATAAATTTTCTTGAAAGTGATTATATCGAAATGATTCCTTCAGCAAATTTGTAGCTCTTCCTTTTGCGAATAACTTTACTGAAGACTTCAAATATCTATTTTGAATACTTTAAAAGTTATGGCTTGTTGTTTGTGGATTACTCTTTGTCGCCTATTTATTGTTCAATATAGAAATAATCCATTGAAATAAGCCAAACATTATTTCGACAAATCGAATTTTGTATTTCATTTTTCTATCTACAACCGCTAGAAATAATCACCGAACACCTTCAAGTTGTCTGGAAGGAACTTGATAACGTATCAGTGCAAAAATGTTCATTTGTACGAACCTTCTGACTGCAATTTTTCTAACTTATAACCAACGGATCGATCGGAAACATATCGGAAAATGAAAGTGAAGTAAATAACTCCAAGCAACGGCGTAGCCAAGAGAAGGTTTTGGGGTTTAACAACTTCCCTCCCTACCACACCCAAAAAATATATTGGATCGCAATTGAAAATTTATTGATGCAGACTGATTTAATTCAATATTACAATAACAATTATCTGATCCGTACATTGATAACCTGTTGTTGTAAACATCATGAGGACTTTTGATAAATTGTCGGAATGGGGTCCTGATATGTAACTGATCTATTGGTCTTGATTTCAAAGTTGCCTAATAGCATCAATATCAAATTCCTGCCTGAAAACATTCCAATAGAAAATTCCAGAGTTCTGTAATCAATCATAATCCTCCAGATTTCTTTTCAAATTGAGCTCGCTTTTGTAGAGATGTTCTGTAATAAAGGTCTTTATTTAATAGGAAGCGAAGTTAAAATTGATTTAATGTCTATGAAACATAGAACTGCTCACCAAAAAAATGCATAACTTTCAACATTTGCTAAAAATGTTTTTGCCTTTCTCATTCACTCTAAAATTCGTCAATCTAATCCCGACCCGGAGGGCCGAGTGTTATATGCCAATCGACTCAGTTCGTCGAGATCGGAAAATGTCTGTGTGTATGTATGTGTGTATATGTGTATGTTGTATGTTGACCTCGGTTTCTCATGGCTGGACCGATTTGCACAAAGTTAGTCTCAAATGAAAGGTACAACCTACCCATCGGCTGCAATTGATTTTTTTTATTGATTGGACTTCCGGTTCCAGAGTTACGAGTTGAAGAGTGCAATCACACATCAAATTCCCATATAAACTGAAATGAAACATTTGCAAAATCAAATTTGTATTTTTGATGCCAAATGACTTTAAAATGCATGAAACATTGAGATTTGATGTAAACTCGAAAAAAATAATGTTTGACAAAAATTGACTTTTTTGGACTTTTGCACATTTTTGCATTTCTCATATAGAAAGGTTATGCAATCACTCTAAAAATCGACAATCATACCGGCCCGGAGGGAGTATGCAGTGAGGGGTTGCTATTTTAAAATTAAAACTAGTTTAAAATTTTCGGCAGGACCCGGACCTCCCGGATCTTTCTCCATGATCCGCCGCTGGTTTCAAGCGATGTTTCAGTATCACATAGTATCTCAAGATCGTGGCTGTTGATCCATTGTATGTATGTGCAAATCGTACTGAACATGTACTATTCATTTACACCATTGTATTGAACATAACCAGCCATGGAATCGTAGTGTGGACAAATGAGACAAGCACAATTGCACCACTAGGTGGATTAAAACAGGTTTTTATTTTGGGAATGCGTCGAGTTGAGACGAAAACGTAATATGATTAATAACGAGGATAACACTTTCCGAATGTAGAGAGAAATTTATGAAAAATGACGATTTCCATGCGACTCTAGCAGGTCCTGATCGATTTTGATGAGAATTTCATTTTTGTTGTATGGCCAATTATATGTATAGGTCAAATGCTCAAAAACGGTAATTTAAGGATAGCATCATTCTGAAACCGCCAATCTCGGAGGTTTAGTATTTTCGATGAGTTTTACAAACGTTAAACAGCGCTTCATTTGATAAAATAATTCTGACGGTATATCGTCCAAGAAGTATTTATGGTGAATTTTCTCAGGTTAACATTCATGACTACAATAAAGACTCAACAAATTCGCTAAAGACACGAACTCTGTTACTATTTTCTGAAAAATAGTTCTGCTTAATTTTAAAACTTCAAAAATTATGGTTTCGGAATTATGCCGTTTGGACAGTAAGATCGATTTTCACCAAACCCTCACCAAACCGAATTTCTGGCTACGCCGCTGACTTCAAGTAAGTAGCAACAAAGTCGTTCTAGGCTCGTTCACAAGAAACTTCTTCGAATGCTGAATATCTATTATAATAAATTGAAACCCCGATTTTATCAGCCAAATATGAACACATGTTTGATGGGCTCTAGCAGACGAACAAGACTGAATTCGAGTAAATCCTTTCTTGAGCATGTTTCCTTATCATGAAGATGGAAATATGCAAAAATAAAAAGTTCATCATAATCAGAAATAGTTATCAGGCCACATCAAGGGACGGGAAGAATATTTTAACAGTTTCAGTTTATTATAAAGAAAAAAAATTGCCCGATTTAGTCAATGTCCCCATTTTGTCAGCCTAAAATGCACCACGAGACTGATGAAAATGGGTCTTTATTGTATGTATTATTCACTCTGTTTCACATTAATAGGTACATTTCATTTTTGAGGATTTTTTATTGCTTCGAACTACAACAATTTTTAGGTAGTTTTCAAGGGACTATAGACTTCTTCCAAAATTTGGCGAACCTATTCCAATTCGTATACCAATTAATTGGTATACTTAAGGGTTTATATGTTGCAGATAGAGAAAAAACTGAAATTTTCAGCTTTTTTCCTACACAATAGTACGAAAGCAATTTTACCTAATAAATTTGTGAAAATTATAAACTATTTGAAATTTTTTAATAGTTTTATTTTTTATTTAACCGCGATTTTTTAATAAATAGTGACCAAATCAAGGAAGTCACCTTTAGAAAAAATCGATGTCGAAGTAAAATTTGGAACTATGCACGCATGCACTTCAGAGATAGCGTGATATCAGAAGCTGCGATTTCATTTCAACGCTTTTTTGTGAAAAGGGCGATACTTACAAATGTAAATATAAGGCTTTTTTCATACATGCGAATGGGGGCTTTGAAACGCAACAAATTAACCTAAAAATTTGGATTCTACGATATTGCTTTCTTAAACTACAGCAAAAAATACAACGGGCGAAACTGTATTTTGTTTGTTTATTTAAAGTTTCGCCCTCCACGCTCCATGCAAACAAACAGGGAGATACTTTTTTTGCTAGCAGTTTTGAGGCGAAACTGTTTTTTTCGTATTTTTTAGGAATATTAAGCTGATACCAGCTGTAAATAGTAACAATGATCGCTATTGAAAAAACCCGGACGATATCGGTGGTGTAAAACATTAGTTATTGTAAAAAAAACGTAAGGGCGATACTTCAATGCTGATAGGTGGGACTGAAAAGGTAAACAATCGCCAAAGGGGCGATACTATCATTTTGTCAATTTGAATAGCAAAAACAAATTTTAATTTAATAATTTCAAATACTTTATAAAGTTTTGGGTTTCGATCACTGAATCATGCAATCAAGAATGTAAAAAAAACACAATAGCTCCTAAATAGGAAATAAAACCAAGTCTGGAAATATTCACTGTTGATTTTCTTTGAATGGTATCACTGCTAGTATCGCCCTTTTCAAGAAAAAGCGTAGGTTTCTTAGTTCTCAGTCGCGTTGGAAATTTGAGTAAAGTATAAACTTCAAAACAATAAAAAATATCGATTTTTTTGGCTCAGTACAATATATAACCCCTTCAGGAAAATTCAGTTTTCCCACCACAATGCATTGATTGAGGAATTTAGATATTTTATTAACAGAGCATTAGCAATAATTTGTTTGTATGTCTATTTTATGGGCCATTTTTTCGCTTTCCCATTGCTTTGGTTTGAGATTTCTAGTACTGATGTTGTCCTATGCTGATTTGAGCGATTCTCTGAGTCCTGCCACTATCCCATGTAGTATGTGTTATCAAAAACGTCACGAAGCATCAAGCTCTAAATGTTCTCAAACGATATAATATCCGAAGAGAGAGATAAGAGTTATAAGAAATGTCTCATCACACTGTTAGGTGGATTGAAAGCGTTTTAATTTTTAAAATCGGTTTTTTTTAGTATAGGAGTCGAAGAAGATTTTTTAAATATTTTTATTCAAAAATTTGGCTAATTTTGTGAAAATAACCCCTAAAACATTTTTTTTGTAAGATTTGTTATTTTTAGACTATAGCCGTTTGAAAAAAAAAGTTTGACCCTTTTGAAAAGACAGTCTAGATCATTTTTGGAAAAACAATGTATGCAAAGTACATGTACAGAAAGTTTCACACAAATCTGAGAGGGTGCTGCCAATTCTGAATACGATTTAGCGAGAAAATCGTCACTACTGCCACGCGCCCTACAGTGATCATTTTTCATCAGTTGTGCATGTGGTTATGATGTTCGATTGGGTGTCGAATATTGTTGAGCTACTACTGTGATGTCTTTACGATTTTTCCTCGTCGTCGATTTGTTTGTGATCTCATGCGTCATGTGGTTGAGTAGTTTTTCTTTGCTCTAAGGAAATTCTCAAGGGGGTGCACCACCATCGATTCTGACCTGCTATAATTGGCGAGCGATCGGAGGAAAGTTTGTTGGAAAATTTTAAATTAAATTCTTGGCCAGTGGTGGTTCAGCCACTTTGACTATTTATAAAACTTACCGAGCTTGTGGGATGAAGCTATCGAAATGCGTGAAAAAGATGAATTAAAAATCGCACTTCTAGAAAAGTCCACAGAGTGACATTCAGTCATTGTTAAGTACTTACTTCCTGTTTCTAAGTTGACCATTGTATTATTAAATTTCAGGGTACTAGACCAATACTGATATATCAAAGTTACCTACATGGTAACATGGCCATGAAATTATTCTCAAAGCTTACTAATAATGCTTAAATATTTCACCTATGAATAGACATCCTAAACAGTTAATGTGATAAAAGTTCCACCAGTAACCGTTATTCGAAAATTTTCAACTGATCGCACAACCACATCCCACAAAAAATCCCAAGTTGACCATCATTGCCCATCAGTTATGTTGGTCAACCACCTCAACTATAATTTCACCTCTGGTTCCCAGCTCAGTCCTACTATACAGACACAACACCATCTCAAAAACACCCTCGAGCAACCTCCGAACTCGAACTCACGCAAGTCACTCTCGCCGGTGGACCTACTGTCAATTAGATTTACGTAATCTCGGTTGTTCTGCGACAGCCCGATAGGCCTGAAAGCACCATTGGAGTCATTTTCCCCACAGAGTGGTGCGGTCCAAATGTGGCCAACCATCCAGCCGCCGCCGGAGCGAGCGAGGAACGGTTATCCCTCCATTCAAATAAATTTGCATATTCAATAGCATTTCTATAAGATTGCCACATAAAACTGAAAGGGGAAACGAACTGGGGCGAGGGTATGCTAATAATAATCGCTCGAAGAGGGAAACCTATATACAAAGCTGTCGGAATGGTAGAGGGTGGCGAGACTAGCAGGAATGGCATGCCTTTTCGAAATTTGAAGAGCCACCTGTATCGAAGGCCTCCATCGGACGAAGGGACCGACATCGACGACGATGACGACGGTGCCGTAGGCTGCGTAGAACAGAGTGGGAAATTTATTCAAATTAACGATAACAATATAAAACGATGGGTAATCTCGGAGGCCTTTCGGCTTTGTAGAAATTGTTATGGTTGTGACCGGCGGATGATGTTCACCCGTTGGGAGCGTTCCGGGTCGATTCGTTAGGGCAAATGATGCGTGTGGATGTGATTTCAGAATGGCAATCCTGCTGGCAACAATTTAATTTAAGTACGCTTATTTTACTTTCCATTATCCCTTTCCGAAGACTTGTAACTATCGCCGCAACTGAATGCGCAACGGCGACAGAGGAAGGACAAACAGCGACCGATAAAAAGCATCCGACTTTCTCTCTTAATTAGTTAGCTCCATAGTTGCAACCTTGTCGTCGCGTGACAGCGCTATCGTTTCCCTTCTCCGAAACCCAGAGGTCGGTGGAAATTCCGAGGGCAGAGATGAACAGGGTTGGTTATTTGGTTGGGCGGCTGATAAGGGGCAAATTCCTGCTGCAGTAACGACAGCTCATTAAGTGCAATTGATTTGTTCAACTGCAAACGCCAAAGATATGTTCCAAGTACTACACTCTTGAAGTAATCGGAGAGGATCGAGAAATCTCAATTAGGGTGAGTTAATTTCAACCAGCATGACAAATTGCTTCAGCACGATTTTTTTCACACCATTTCAATGAGGCTTACTACGTTGTAGTGGGATAGGCAAGTGTGTCTTCAAAGCGAGCTCACTGTGTAGAGTCTTGATTTTAACTGAGAAATTTAAATACCACCAATACCGAACCGCAAGCCAAGATGGTTTGGTTATGATTCAATGGAGGAGGATTTGTTTGGGTAACGAAAATCATAATGGTATATGACACTTGGTCCACTCGTCGGTCCGAGACTACGTTGGGACAGCTGAGGCCAAAAAATCAATTTTCGTCAAAACAAAGTTTTTCGGAATAATCTTAAATCACAATGTTTCAGCATAATTACGAATTTGATTTTTAAATTTTCCTTTACTCAGACCCCCCCCCTTCCTTTAAACATTTTCCAGTTTCTGCTTATATGGAATCAATGTGATCAAAGCGACTTTGGTTAGGCATTACTGATCTAGACTGGCAAATCCAAGACATTTTTATAAGTTTTGAATCATGGTGGTACCATTTTATATGGAAAATTACTGCGCGGCCGTATTTTTCAACTCGTAACTCCGGAACCGGAGCTCTGATCGGCGAAAAATTTAATAGCAGCCGATGGGAAGGCCAACTCTGACAAATAGAGGTGACATTTTTATCACATACACACATGCATACATGCACACAGACATTTTCCGATCTCATGAACTGAATCGTGTGATAAATGACACTCAGCCGGGAATATTAGGTCGACGATTTTTAATGATTTTTAACTTGTTTAAATAAGAAAAGCAAAACGAGCACTTTACTCACGCATCGCGAAAATCTGAAATACTCGTTGCCAACAGCTAGTGCCGTGGTCAAGTACCGTTCCAGCACACCAGAGCCTTACCCAGTCAAAAAATATTGGGCCACCGTCAAGCGAATCCTGAAGACCCAATAAAAAAACTATTGAAAGCGAGAAGTACTTTAAAGCAAACTGGCATTCTGCGGGAAGTTATTTGACGAGGTAATTGACTTAACTTTTGAACTAGCGCTACAAAAATTATAGTCTATACCTTTTTTATTGGTAAAAGCTAAGAAAAAAATTAGAAAATTTGAAAAATAGAACAAGTTAAAAATGTTTTGTCTCCAAAATCCACTCTTTTGATTAAGGTTTCTGCTCAATGTCATTTATATTAATTTTATAATTTTCTCATGCATATAAAAGCGACCAAAAATAAAAGTCACAAGGACAAAACATGCTTCATACAACCGGTTTTAAATAGATTAATTAATATAAAAATCAGGAATGAACTTCAATTGTAAAAATCGGACAAAGATCCTTCAGCATGAGAATCGCTTAAAAATGCACCCGTAAAACTCGGCAAGGATGAATCTCTGAAGATAGTAATTGTGTAAAAGGAAAAAAATAAAAAAAATCACAAGCATAGAAAATGGAGAAAATTGAAATAGTTTTATATGTAAAACGAGTTAAATGGTAAGGAAAAAAAACCAAGAAAATTAAAAGAAATAATTAAATGAATTGAATAATTAATTAAAAATCCATATGCAATTTAGAAAACTGACAATATTGAAAACAAAGGAGAAATGAGCAACGCGTGTAAAATATCCCTATGAAAATAATAGAGAAAATGTCGAATGGAAAAATAGAGACAAATTAAACATATTCGAATTAAATAACAATAACAAAAAAAGACAAATGAAAAATATAGTAATAAGGCAATGAGAAAAAAGTACCAAAATAGATTAAATGGTAGAATTAAAAAAAACAAGAAAATTTAAAAAATGAAGGAAATAATGGATTATTATCCATTAAATTTAACTGATCCAATAAAATCAAACAAACCGACATAATTAATGACAAAACTTGGGAAATGAAACAAAGTTAAACAAGAATGTAATGAATTAAGATTATGGTTAAATTTAAAAGTAGGGGGTCAAAAAGAAAATTGTAAATTGTGCAATTGAAATAATTGCATAGAAAATCGAAACTGACAAAATTCCAATTCCTACGAGCAGCATTTGGTATGTTTATCCATTTTGATATGAAAACTTGTATACTCATGTAAAGTTAAGACCTAAAAGAATCTGTATTTTATCGAGTTCAACGGTATATAACCCATTGATCTGCGAACCAGTTGAGAAAACGATTGACTCTTAGAATTCTATAGGAATAACATTTTTAAAAAATACTTGGAAAAGAAAATCAAGAATTTCAGATATTCAGAAAATGAAAAAATGAACGTTAAAATTGACGGGAAATAAATTCCCGGGATGAAGTTCTAATGGGAATAGCGATCCCAAGTAACAATTAAAGTTTTATAGCATACTACAAGTGCCATCTAAGTTTTATGAGTGACTATAAAACTACCGTAAAACTTGAATTGTTACTAGGGAATCTGCTCAGGAAGTGGAACGCACAGTGAAACAAAGCTGGCCAAAAGATAAATTCATCATCAAAAATATTTTTCTACTGGTCCAAAATAGTTGGTTTAATAACCAGCAATAACTTTTGCTTTTTTGAGGATTTCTACAGACTTTAGTTATGGAATTTTCGTTTTGATTTCGTCTCATCGGAATCCGACACTAACTTAGTGATTGGACTAAACAAGGATTGACACTAGTTCCAAAAAATCGAAAACACTAGAGTATAATGGGGTCAAATATGTTGTATGGGGGTTAGACTGGTTCAATTTTTGGCTTTTAGCTCCACCAGGCTCTACTGATTCCTTTTTTGGCCCTTAGTAATTGTGCAAATTTTGGTACTGATCGGTTGTGTCTACGGACCCTTCAAAAATTTCAAAGTTTATATGGAAATTTGTATGGAAAATCGGTTAAAATTGAAAATAAATTCTTAAAAAATCACCTCATCAACCAATTCATGAGAACTCTATACATTTCTAAAGGTATTTTTCTACTGAATTCGTGGAGCATTGCAAGTTTGTGAAAATTCGCGGAGAAAAGTTATTAACTAATAAAGCAGCATGACTTCAAAACAAGTGGATTTTATTATTAATCATAGCCCTGTTTGAATAGCTCCATCGTTATACAAGTGTAAACTAAGCTTACCACCCAACGCTCCCGTATGGCAGATGCAGCTATACAAACAGGGTTGCATGATTAATAATAAAATCCAAACTTACAATGCTCCACAAATATGTTCAACAGAAAAATACCTATAGAAATTTTTAGTGTTCTCATAAATTGGCTGATGAGGTGATTTTTAAAGTTTTTTTTAATTTTAACCGATTTTCCATACAAATTTCCATATAAAGTTTGAAATTTTTGGAGGGTCCGTAGACACAACCGATCGGTACCAATATTTGCACAATTACTAAGTGCCGTAATGGGATCAGTAGAGCCTGGTGGAGCTAAAAGTCAAAAATTGAACCAGTCCAATGGGGGTTATACAATAGGTATAGGGCATTATTTTTGCTATGTTATTGCAGAGGTCGCTCGTGTTGCGTGAATTAGATACACGGTAGAGAACATAGTTAACGACTGTCATTTCGGCTGTTACAGTGGATCAGTTGTATTAGGTACGCTGTTGTTTATGTTTTCGCGTGTTGTTCTGCGAAAACGCGATGCCTTTCATCCTCAGTACAGTACATTTATTCGGTCATCCGTTTGGGGGAGCTATGGGTCACTACTATAATGCAAATTTGAGTTGTTTTGACAGGAAAATTGCGCGTAATTTCATGCGAAAAACGCCAAAACGAATTGAAGAGTACATAAAGAACGCAATTGCATCTGTTCAAGATGGTGCCAGTATTCGATCAGCCTCTAAACAATTCACGATTCCATTCGAAACATTTTCTGCTCGTATGAAAGAAAAATGCTCGTCAGATATTTCGCGTGAGTGACCAATATAATATTTTAAGGTGTAGTTGAAATAGATAATGGAAGAAAAACATAATAGAAAAAGAGAAGGAAAAGGAATAAAAAATGCTCCGACGCGCAAACGTGATCATCCCATAGCTAAGCAGCCACGTGCGCCGGAATGCACAACTTCAATTCCACGCTCTGGCAACGACGAGGACACCGAAGAAGTCATTCGCAAGTACAAAGCCACACGCAGCTGCTGAAAAACATGTTTTTTCAACGTTTCCTTCCGCGGATTCATGATTTTTCATTTGCCACTTCCTCATTTTCTTAACCAAATGATAGCATTTGTTAGTTGTGTTAGTAATTTTTAAATAATCTGCAGTATTCATACTCTTCCAATAAAACTTTAACCGCTGATTTTCTAGGCGTGTACATTGATTTATTTAATTTCAAATACCTATCGCACCCCCGGATTTTAAAAACATAGAATTAAAGTACCGTACTTTGAAAAATATTTAGCCAGGCATAAAATCATTATTTTCAAAACGTTGTCAGATGTATAACCTTTCCAAAGAGTGCTCGCCAAAGAAAACTGACCTATTTGACCCTACTCTACTCTATATGGTATCTGTTGTATTTTTTTTCAGTACCATGTAGGGTCCTTATATCATTTACGGTGTGATTCAATAATAACTTATATTTTTTAGTCGAAGCAGAATAATTTTACAACACGTACAATTTATGTCATTGCAATATTAATTGCACTTAAAAGAAAGTTGTTTTCGTTATATAACTATATACACTAACATACGTAAAATACATGGAAATTGAGAGGGACCATCAAGCCACCTGATTGAAACGATTTGGACAGGACGAGTGGAGTTGCCAGCCTTTTGTTGCTAACATTTCCTGGACATTGGGTAGGTTTTTCTCTTCACCTATTGAGACTACCTTTTATTACACTGGCTTGTATTACAATTGGCTTATATGATCTTGTTACTGAAAGAAAATTCTCGAACACTTCCGTGATACGACTAAGCGAAGCCTTTTTGGCCCTTCATACAGTAACGTGCTGAGTATGGTCAGTGACTAATGCTTGAACACATTGTCGTGTAAGAACTACTCAGTGCTATGGAGGGTGCTCCTGGTACAATAGGTGGTAGTGCCACCACCACCACATCTATTGATCACTCCTTTTCAAACGACACCAATTTTTATGATAAATCTCATTGTTTTGTGGTAACCGGAAACCGCCATTTTGGTTTTAAAAATTGCCTCAATAATCAATTTCGGTCTTCTACACACCATTTTCTTTCAAATGTTCTGTTTTGTGGTAACCGGAAACCGCCATCTTGGTTTTCAAAATAGCGTCAATCCTCAATTTCTGGCTTTTACTGACCAAATGACCCTTTCAAAAGACACCCATATTGATGATGATTTTCATTGTTTAGTGCTGATCGGAAGCCTGCTCGTGATTTTCGAAATGGTATCAAAAGCCCCCATTTGATTTCATCTGGAACCGGTACCAGAATATCCATAGGTTGAGGGAGCTGTAGGACTGCACGATTGAAAGAACTTAGCATTTCGTATACATTTATGAACCCAAAAGGCTGGTATGATTGAAAAATGTACCCATTTTGTTAGGTACAGTTTTCCGATAGCCAAGATTGGTCCAATTCATGTCTATTGTGAAGGATCAATGGAAAATAGTTTTATGTAGCGCATTTCAAAAAAAAAAACAATTGTTTAAATTTGTTAGATGATTCTTCAAAACTCGTCCGTCACCGCACTGGGATGCCGGATATACCCCACGGGAATTCGTTTTAATTCCCGAATCGGTTTACGGATTTGAACGCTGCTAGGTGCACGGAAACAAAACTATATTCAAAATCTTTTAAAGCTGATTTTATCCGAATCGGTCAAAATTTGACGAAATGAGAGAGAAATTAAAATAAAAGTTTCAGAAAATTCATAAGCTGGTACTGTAGACGAATTTCGCCCTAAATCGTATTCAGAGTTGGCAGCACCCTCTCAGATTTTAATGAAACTTTCTGTACATGAAGACTTCGTCACAAAAAGCCACTTTGCATGCTTTGTTTTTCCAAAAATGATCTAGACTGTCTTTTGGAAAGGATCAAACTTTTTTTACCAATTTTTTTCAAATGGCTTTAGTCAAAAAATGACAAATCCTACCAAAAATGGTGTAGGAGTGATTTTCACAGAATTTGTTAAATGTTTGAATAAAAATATTGAAAAAATTTTTTCATCGGCTCCTACATTGAAAAAAATATATTTAAAAAATTTAAAGTCGATTTACGAAAAAGCCCATTTTTGATTTAGATGAAATTTTGTTCCAAGATAGGTAATTATGTTCCCTACCTACCGTCAAAAATTCAAGTTGGGCACTTTCAAGGCAAAAAGTTATTCGAAAAAAACTTTTCCTTACCCGAACTGAATTTTTTTTCAGTGTATATTTATCAAAAACTAAACCAATAAATGTCATAATCATCACAGAATCAAATTTCCAGAACTGCTAGTTACCTGATACATGCAAAAAGTATCAATTACGAATTTAGTATATATTCATAACAAACTTGAATGAGGGCAAAGATAAGCCATTTAACATCGTTGATATATGCGAGATTTAACTAAATACCACTTGGCCGTGTACGAAGAAGTATCTTGTCTATGTACCCGCCCGGGAAGTAGAGATTGATGATGTAGTCTCCAACAGGGACCTTAATTGCGAAGTATGGGGTTCTCTCCTTCCACAGCCCTTTGCTTCGGCCAGCGAAAATTCTGGTTCGCAAGCAATTTCGTTCAGGAAAAATAACTTGGGCCTACAGCGACTTATTGTGGCAACAAGGCATGCTGTGGAAAATGCGGCGAGAATCATGAAAAGTTTTCCTACTGTGGAGAGACTCCGCATGATCTCTCGACATAACGCGCATATTTGTTAGGAGGGGACAAAATGAAGCATTCTTTTAAGGAACGCTTCGACAAGAAATGCAAAAGAGCGCTACGCCACCGACGACGACTAATTTCTACGTTTCCTTGTACAATAAAGAGCGAGAGTCTGACCATCCCATTGTTGGGACATCTTTTAATGTGCCTATAAATTTACGAAAGAGGAAAATCAGTTTTCTCTCCTAAGCTTCCTCGTGAAGGCCTGAGAGTGTCCCTTGAAGGGTGCTGTTACAAAAGTGAAGTAAGTGGTTCCTGGCCTCGATAATCTAGAAACTAGCAAGAAATTTCCACATGGGACAACAAAAATCCAAAGTGTTTCTATATTTCAGTTCCTACATTTTCCCCCAGGTTCTACACAATACATTTGCACTACGTTTAAAGGTCAGATGAAACGAGTACCCGACGCAAACAACCGTGTGCAGTCTCCTATTTCATGGTGGACAGAGATTGCTTAGAATTGTATGCGAAAGGGACTTTTAAACGTCGGATCGCCCGAATTTATCTCAATATACGAAATACAAATGCGAATGAAAAACTTTATGAAAGCTGAAAAACGCAATTATTGGCACCGGGTCGTCGACGGATTAACAGACGGATCATCAGAGAAACAATGTTTCGTCTGGTGGCTTGGGCCTACGTTGTGTATTCGATTCATCTTGCGATTGGAATACACTGAACGTTCGTCATATGATGACAGCTATGCATCACTTTTATGCTAATTATTGTGACAGTAGTGGTGAGTGTAATCATAAAAGAGAATGTGCTGCCAACATTCTCCCCACAAAACTGATGGTTTTATATTTACCTATCAACGACCATACCCACTACGTTACAGTTACAGGAGGCTCTCTGTTTGATGGAGCATAGAAAGCATTCTTTGCATTTCCTGGAGAAAACATAAGAGTTTTTGAGTAATTTATCTTAAAAATCATAGCAGATTACCTTCAGGAATCAGGAATCAGTAGCGTCTGGCTCAAATGGCACGTTCCCCATGTTGATCGGAGATTTGTGCCTTGCCAAGAATCGTCTTTTCATCATTTTCCTGATGGGAAAAATTGGGGAAGTGGTAAGGTTAGGGGTAAGGAAAACAACGACACAAAACAATTAAAACAGAGCATTCTGCACCCCCGGAGTGATGCTGAACGATCTGCAGGTGCTACAACAGCAGGAATAAAACTTCCAACCCCCGGAGGGATTTAGAACCTCTACTCAAACAGTGAGCGGATATATCAACACCCCCGAGGGGATATTGAGATAACAGAACGGCAACACCCCCGAAGAGATATTGTCATTCAAATACGGCAAAAAAACTATAGCTCTTTACCACACTGGGTTAGGAACAAAAGCATATCCTTAAATTTCAGCTCTCTGTACATAGGTTCATCTATGTATGGAGAACCAAAAATCCGGATGCGCAATTGCATTAATACAGGGCAATTGCATATCAAATGATATGATGTTCCGTAATCGGATTCACAAAGATCACATGAATAATACTCAGCGCGCTGAATAGTAGCCATGTGATAATTGAGTTTGCAATGTCCAGTCAGGGCCCTGACCAGAATACTGCAGTTGTGCTTGGAAAAATGCAACAAATTTCTTGACATTTTCGGACTCACATCCGGCAGAAAAGCCTTTGTCTGAACGCAAGTTTGCAAGCTACGCCAATGGTTGGTATGTTCGAATGCAGCCCAAGAGCGAATCTTGTGCTTTATCCAACTTATTGACAGTGGTAGAACTGGTTCTGGACCAACGAAATCAGTCGCAGCGCCAGCTCTAGCCAATTCGTCCGCCCATTCATTTCCAGTAATAGCGGAATGACCGGTTACCCATAGAAGGTAGATAGCATTTGAAATGCTAAGTTCTTCGATTTGAGTTCGACATGCGATTACTAATTTCGATCTCGAATCTGCCGAACTAAGTGCTTTCAGGGCAGCCTGACTGTCAGAGCAAAAATAGATTCTTTTACCGCAAATTCCCTGTTGAAGTGCGGATTGTACGCCACACAGAATCGCAAAGATTTCTGCTTGGAATACGGTACAGTATCTACAAAGCGAATGAGATTGGTTTAATCTCATCTCATGACAATAGACACCAGCGCCGGCTCGGCCCTCCAGCAAAGAACCGTCCGTATAACAAACTACGTATTCTTCAAGTTGTCGCTCCATCCAGCCAGACAGCCATTCCTCACGAAGAGGAATTCTCACATTGAAAGTTTTAGAAGGAAAACTACATGTGAGTGTAAGGTCACTGGGAGCAAGTGTATATTCATCCCAAGTAACCATTTGGGGCCACAGTCTTGTGTGGCTAGTTACACGATCTATTTGGTTACTGTTCCAGAGCCCAGTAACCTTAAGACGGTATGCACAAGAAAGTACTTCTTGTTTCAGAAACACATGTAGTGGTTTTATGTTCAAGAGTGCCTCGAGAGCAGCAGTAGGTGTTGTCGAGAACGCACCAGTCATCGCCATCAAGACCATCCTCTGAAGATGGTTTAACTTTGATTGGATTGTCATGACTTCTCCCTTCTGCCACCAAACAAGGCACCCGTATGCCAGTATTGGTCTAACAATTGTTGTGTAGATCCACTGAATGTATTTAGGTTTGAGTCCCCAAGATTTGCCGAAAGCCCGTCTACATTGGTCAAAGGCCATGCAAGCTTTCTTGATCCTGAAATCGATGTGAGCTGTCCAATTAAGTTTTGAGTCGAGAATTACCCCAACGTACTTAACTTGATCTTCGACAATAATTTCAGAGTCAAAAAACTGCAATGGACGAGCTCCGGTTGTAATCCTTCGTTGCGTGAAAAGCACCATTGAGGTTTTATTTGGATTAACTGATAGTCCATCATGAAGACACCACCGCTCAACAACACATAAGGCTTGTTGCATCAAATCGAAAAGTGTGTTAATGCAAATACCGGTGATCATTATATGATAATCATCGGCGAAACCATGCGTCGGAAACCCAAGCTCATTTAGTTTTCTCAACAAGCTATCGGCGACAAGGTTCCATAGAAGTGGTGACAGCACACCACCTTGAGGACATCCGCAGACACTCAGTTTCCTCATCTCTACTTGTCTTAACGATGAGCACAGATGTCGGTTGCTAAGCATTGCGTGTATCCAGTTCGTGATATATGAAGGTACTCCATGATCTCGTGCTGCTTCCAAAATGGATTCGAAAGACACGTTGTCAAAAGCACCTTCAATATCGAGAAAAACTCCTAAACTTGATTGCTTTTGTGAAAAAGCCTTTTCAATGTTGTAGACAACATTTGTAAAGGGTGGTAGTAGACTTCCCCCGCTGATATCCATGTTGCATTGCAGGCAGCGGGTGCTCGCCCAAGCTACCATCCCGAATGTAGTGGTCGATTAAACGTTCCACTGATTTGAGAAGGAAGGAGGTCAGACTGATCGGTCTAAAGCTCTTTGTCTCCTCATAAGTGACGCGGCCACCTTTGGGAATGAATTTGACAGTTATTTCCATAACTGACATACTTCAACCCGCCGGATGCCACGCGGCCTCTAGGCTGGTTTTGTCCGGAGAAAGATAATAGAGTTATCAACCTCCTAGTGGACCACAGCCAGTTACTGGGGAGTTCGCCCGGCTCTTCCCAGGGTCCGTTCGCCATTGAGAATATTTTAAACCCCCTCAACAATTTTACCCATAGCACGGGTCGCATGACACTATGGAATTGGGGTTCCCTGTTTGGTGTTACCACCGGAACAGGTAGTCCGTAGTGTAATTCTTAGCCGGTTGAAACAACCACTACCGACACTACACGGCTTATCTAGGCTGTTCGGAGAAAGAAGCTGACATTGATGGACAGCTCCCATAGATGGCCGAACAGCCACCCATAGATGGCACCGGTTCGTCGACGGATTAACAGACGGATCATCAGAGAAACAATGTTTCGTCTGGTGGCTTGGGCCTACGTTGTGTATTCGATTCATCTTGCGATTGGAATACACTGAACGTTCGTCATATGATGACAGCTATGCATCACTTTTATGCTAATTATTGTGACAGTAGTGGTGAGTGTAATCATAAAAGAGAATGTGCTGCCAACATTCTCCCCACAAAACTGATGGTTTTATATTTACCTATCAACGACCATACCCACTACGTTACAGTTACAGGAGGCCCTATGTTTGATGGAGCATGGAAAGCATTCTTTGCATTTCCTGGAGAAAACATAAGAGTTTTTGAGTAATTTATCTTAAAAATCATAGCAGATTACCTTAGTTTGATTTCTTTCGCAGCGCTCCATACTGGGTTATGAGAAGGCGGCACTTGGATTAGAATGATAATGAGAAGATGGACGTTTAGGCATTAGAAGGTGATATTTATGAAAGATGGCGTAGCTTCAACGAGTTTTTAAATATTTCTTCTCAAAGGACGCTCGAAAATTGGCAAATTTCGGGGAGCGATGGAAGTTCAGGAATTCCAAAGGTATCAACAAACCTTGGTCCAAGAGGATAGATGAGGGTCATGACTTTATTCTGGTGATATCTCCGGTCATGTAAAATCATTCTACGTAGAATACCCATCTCCAGCGGATTGGGGTCGTGGAGAGCGGTCTCTGCGCTTGTGGTGGCAGTTATCGTGATGTTAAACATGTTGTCTGGTCGTGCGCTAAGTGTTCTAGTACCAGATCTCCGTTTAATGAATCCCTTCGGCCTCGTTCCAGTCCAGTCCGAGATGCCATACTAAATTCGTTACTGATACTTTTTGCATGTATCAGGCAACTAGCAGTTGGGAAACTGGATTCTGAGATGATTATTACTTTCATTGAACTTTCATTGAGTTTTCGATAAAAATACACTGAAAAAAAATCAGTGTGGAGAAAAAATGTTTCTCTGAAAGTGCCCAACTTGAATTTTTGGCGGTAGGTAGGGAACATAATTACCTATCTTGGAACGAAATTTCTTCTAAATCAAAGAGGAGTTTTTTTTTGTAAATCGACTTTAAACTTTTAAAATAGATTTTTTTAGTATAGGAGTCGATGAGGATTTTTTTCAATATTTTTATTCAAAAATTTAATTAATTTTGTGAAAATCACTCCTACTACATTTTTTGTAGGATTTGTTATTTTTAGACTATAGCCATTAAAAAAAATGGTAAAAAGTGTGACTCTTACCAAAAGACAGTCTAGATCATTTTTGGAAAAACAAGGTATGCAAAGTGGCTTTTTGTGACAAAGTCTTCATGTACAGAAAGTTTCATTAAAATCTCTGAGGGTGCTGCTAACATTTTTTCGAGTTGGCACGAAATTCGTCAAAGGTAGCCTGCACAAAAAGGTTCATTTTTCAAGATCTCTAATTAAATTAGTTAAGGAATTTGTGTTCCAAATTCGTCTCATTAGAATCCGACACTAACTTAGTGACAGGACTAGGCCAGCGCCGGATTGACGCTAGCTAAAAAAACAAACAAACACACTGTTTGTGTTTCTGAGCAAGCCCCTAGCCCTGCACGATGCTCCGCAAGAAAAGAAAAAAAGGCGCTGATGATTGATGAAATCGAAACTCGATTGGGCTTAGCCAATGCAATATACACTATGCTATATGCTATGGTCTTGCTAGAGATCACGCTGGACTAGGGGTTTGCATAGAAACATAAATAGTGTTCTCGTTTTTTAAGCTAGCGTCAATTCAGCGCTGCCCTAATCCTGTCACTAAGCTAGTGTCGAATTCTGTTGAGGCGAGGTAGAAAGGCAAATTCCATAACTAATTGAGTTATAGGTGTTGTGCTCATAACGCGCAAAAATGGTTCTTTATTCATTTCATTTATTTGATAGGCACAAATGCGTTAGCTTGGCGGTGCCAAATTCTTTTGTTTTTACATTTTGGATATTTTAAAACTAGGAGGTTACAATGTTGAATTTTTTTTTTTTATTAAAGAGAAAAAAATTACAGCTATCTTAAGACTAGAAATCAGATTCTATATACAAGAGAGGGGGCAAAAGATTTTTTTTATGAAAAATTTTAAAACAAGGAATTCAATAGTAATAGTTTTTTAGGAAACATTTACAGTTATCTTAAAACTAACAATATAGTTAGTTTGGTACACAAAAGGGGGAACAAATATTTATGAAAAATTTCACAGGTGTTTTAAAACTAGGGATACAATTCTACTTACAAGATGGGGGACAATAGCAAAGATGGTTTTAAAAATTTTTCTCCTTAGTGGAGAAAAAAAGTTTTTATCTGCATTTTTCTCCACTAAGGAGAAATTTATGCTTCAGATGTCGGTTGTGTCTAATCAATGAGAAATCATAATATATCTAATACTATGTTCACACTACACAGTTAAAACATGTTATAATTATTAGTAACAAGAAAAATGTCATCAATATAGCGTTAAAACGCATTTTAACTCGTAGTGTGAACGTAGTATAACCTGAACTTATCTTCCAATGCAACCGTAGACAAGTTCAAGCGTAAAATAGTTAATGAGAATGTTTCCAACTTCTAATTATCAATATGTATAAAAAAGTGGGTCTAAATACAATGACCTTTTTGAAATATTTTAACGATTGAATAGTTATTTCAAATACACAAGATTGTACTTAAATCCCCGATAAGTCGGATATTTTTGTACCCAAATGAATAATCAACCATAGGTATTCATTTAGCTAGCAAATAAACTTAAGTTTGATCACGTACGGCACAAAAATGACCATTTGACTGCTTTTATAAACGATGTGTTAACGTAAACAATTATTAAAAAATCCAAATGACTTCATAGTCGTTCAGCTCAGAATCCAAGACCGTATGCTGCAGTAGGAAATGAACCCGAAAAACCTTTTACCAAGTGAATCGAAACTTCCGTACAAAATAAGTACCGACAATTTGTGGCACTAAAACCGCTAGATTGTCCACCGACCGCCATGCTATCAATGATGGCACTATGCAGCGCTGACGCTTCAGCCTCTTTCGCCGCTTTCCACACCAATCCATTGGACTATTTTACGGATCAGTCAACAGAGAAGCGAAGTCAGTCAAACAGCAGCAACGTGTACCCATGCAAATGGGGCAGAAGCCGGCCAGCTGAGTTGGATGAGAAAATTGAATAACAATGAAAGTACGTGCGGGAATCTGAATTCAATTGACCCATAAATGGCGCTATCCGTTTAATGGTCAATTCTTTGTCGAACTAATATACCGACCGGACGGCGCAGTGGCGGTGGCGGCGCGACCTAGCGCACAACACATGGTAGTAGCGTGGCATCACGACGACTAAAAGTGGAGCTTCGAATAAAAGGAAAGTTATGGGCAGCGTTTGCATTTTAGCTTCGCTGCGCGGTCGATACTTTGCAATCAGTACCTGTAGCTACTTCGTTGCAGCAAATTGACAGCCCCCCTCTAATCAATCACACTCACAAAACGACAGCACGTTATCGACTAAATTTATCTTAATTTTGCCGGTATGGTCCGGAAAATTACTTCCCTGCAGTATTGGTGGTTAAAGATCTTCGCTCTTTCGACTTCCTGCCATTCATAAAGCTATAAAAGCAGGCACCAATTAGCCGTTCGCGAAAGAGCTTTCAGCAAGATCGTGCTTGGTTGAGAGGTACCTATATATGCTTGCTCCGTTCGAGCTCCTTGAGCTGTCACTTTTAGGAATCGACAATCGGCTAGTCAACAGGCGGCTATTAACTGTTGCTTCTCGTATGGATATACTGAGGAGATCCTATCTGTAACTACTATCTAGTATGAAGGCATACTGCACCACGCGAGGCGAGCATTCTTGGTCATAACTCACGGGAACATATGAAGTTTCATGAAGTCACGGCCGGTACCCGGCATGGGCTGGTTTGAAATGTCGGTTGTGGAAAAATATAACTACTGAATGTTCCGATGAATGATGGGATGCACAAAGCCGTTTTGTCCCGATTTTTTCAATTTTGTTTTAGAGTGTAGACTGACAACTTTAGACAATGACAAAATCGTGATATTTATTTATACATGCTTTCGGGAGGGCAATTTTTATTGATAAAATCAGCTGTGGTAATAAGCTAGCTTAATTCACTCTCTAGATAAAATCAGAACTATATTCGTAGCTCCAAACTATCTTACTAGCTCCATTTTAAGTATTTATTTTTCCATTCGTTCACCACAAATCAGTGGGGAAGGATCGCGTAGCTATATGATAGCCTCCCGGTTACAGTGTTTCAAACGCCATTTTGACGATCAAAAATCAATAACTCCTGAACTATTGGTTTCGGAGATTGAACTTCTTCGAAGAAGACTCTATTAAAGAGACGTATCCTTTAATATAATTAATTGAGTGATTAGTTCCCCTAAAATGAGATAGAAAATTTCTTTTGCCAAATATTTAAGCTAGAAGCTCGCGGTCTTCAGCAATGCTCTAGAAAATATAGTAATGAAGAACTTTACTGACGATACTCAAGCTCTACATAACAACGGTAGCGAGATATGTAGGGTTACTTACGAAAGGCCCCTTGAAAATATTTTTTTAAAGATAATTTGTACAATTATTTTTATATTAAATTTTTGCGACTTTCTGCGACTAAGGAAGTTGCTACAGTGTAATTTGACCTAAAAATATTCACAAAATTGACAATAACTTTTTTCTTTCAAGAGCTACATCGCCTCACTCAAAAATGTCTATTGTATCGCTCTAAACAACTTTGTTGAAGACCCTTTTCATATTAAAAATAATTGTAAAAAGCTACATTGAAAAAAACCGTTTTAAGGGATCTATCGCAAGTAACCCTACATATCTCGGTATCGTTGCTACGCAGAGCTCTAGTATTTTCAGTAAAGTTCTGTATTATAATATTTTCTAGAACTTTGCTGAAGACCGCGATCTTCTAGCTAAACTATTTAGGAATGTAGGAAATTTTCTATCTCATGTTTAGGGAAAATAATCACTCAATTAATTATATCAAAAGATGTGTCTTTTTACATTTAGAAACTTCTTCGAAGAAGTCCAACCTCCAAAACCAATGGTTCTGGAGTTATTGAATTTTGATCTTTTTAACGACGTTTTGAAATGTACGACGTTTGTACCACTTTTGCGTTGTAATAAGTGATACCAGCTGATTTCCCCAAATGAAAAAAAAGTTTCAATTGTTAAAAGGAATTGAGTGGAAGTTCATAAAATCTAATATTTGTTTGCTTGATTTGTTCATTTAACACGACTCATAGAGGTAGCTTAACAGAGCCGTGGGATTACTTGAAGATATTTACAATATGTTGAATGAAAATAAATGAAACAAATATTACTGACTGACTGCGCATGGATCTTTCTATTGCGCGTAAACCTTTTCGTTCGCTGCGGGAAAACATTTGACCGCTCACCTACTGTATCATGGAGATAATCCACTTCTCTCTTGCCGTTGTTCACGTCGATGTCATAATTGTTAAAGCGGTCTTGATGTTCGTAATTAGATGTTATCCCTTGCCTTTAGTGCGTGTGCATGCATCAGTGGAATTTGCTTTCTCGGTGATGGGGCTGTCTGTTGATTGGGGGGTGCTGGATGCTGGTTTGGCATTTGTCATCACGCCCTGAAGAGCAGCCACAAATGTGACAACCGTTTGTGGGTCAAGTAACATTGTTGAAGGCAGTGTTTTGGATTGATTTTGCCGTAGATGAGAGGACAATCGATTTTGATGCTTTTAGTGTAAGGTGTACCATCTGTTTATAGACCTGGCTAAAGATGGGCGAGTAAATCACAAATCTATCAAAAGAATCGACGCATGAAAGAATGAATGAACCCAGATTCTTTTTAAGGAGTTGCGATTCTTTAAAACTCAAAAAGGTCTCAGAGGCCCGGCTTGTAACTAGCCGTTCTCTAGTTTTAATGAAAATGATAGTGCGTTTGTGGGCTTTCGATTCTCTTACTGATAAATTTACAAAAAGAGACTTTCCATTTTATTGGGTTCTAAGAGCGAATTGAAATCATAATTTTAGCTTGCCTTTTTTATGGTTAAAAAAGGGTCTTTGAGCGACTGAGTGGAATAGATAATTACAACTTGTACAACGGAATACTTTATTTTGAAAGTTGTAATTGCAATTCGCTGACGAAGTGATTAATCATTGTGAACCTAACAAGATGCATGCAAATGGAATGAGTTAGTTGGGCAGTACGCTGTGGTTATGAATCACATTAAAATGAATAAGAACGATGAGTACTTATTTGTATATCCAGGCCCGTGCGTAAGAGGAGGATTTTGGGGGTTCAAAACCCCCATGAGGGTTTTGAATCACTATTAAAAATTTATTAACTTTCTGTTCATGAAAAAAATACCGCGAACCGTTTTGATAGATAAAATGTCATTTGAGTTCAGTCACTTTAGAAACACGTCGATGGAGAATCCAAGGAAGAAACCTAGCGAGGGTGGCTGGAAAGGGATGTATGTCAAGTTCAAGGACGGCTTCTCTGAAGGATCGGTTCACGTTTCGACAAGTATCGTTATTAGTAGCAGTTGTGCGTAGACCAGTTACAAACCAGATGTCGGTCAGCAGGGTAGAAATGGCAGCTAAAGAGGAAAAATACGAAGCTGGAGAAAATAGGGATATCGTAGTCTGGAGAAATTTCACCGCCGATGATCACCCCGTTGGAATAGCAGCTGAATGGATCGCGAAAACGGGCATCGGTGTTGGGTGAAATACTGCCGCCGAGGAACTCTCAGCACCAGATAAATAGGAACGAGAAGATAAGATAAGAAACCCGGCGAAGGTGATTGTAATGAGATGTAAATTTTTATGGTCGACATCTCCGGAGCGGTTCTTGTCTCAACAGGTCACGATACTTGCAGCAGACCTGAGAAGGTCAGATATAAAGCAGCTATGAATAAAAACATGTACGATGAACACAAAACATAATCAGCAAGAGCACAGTTGAAGTAGTACCTAACGGTTGCGCAGGATGGATGAGGAATGAGAGATTCAAGAAGGTTAGGTTTAGTCGGTAGGCTTAACTAGCACAAACCAATCCGAATCAACCTCGAGCCAGCAAGTACCGGTGTCATCAACAAACATTTACCTAGTCTGTTGAGCTTAGTCGATTGGTACACAAAACTCAGCCATCCAGGCCTCGGAAAAATCATCAATGTTTGTGGGTTTCTATAGCTTTCTTTTAAAATAAATGTAAAAAATTAAAACCGTCTCCTTGGAAATTTTCCGCGCGTGCTTGATATAAGCAAACACAAATCTACTCCAAATCAACATCGAACAAATATTTCAATCAATCAATTTCAAACAATTATTCCTGATTCTTTAAAACGCACAAAAGAGTCGATTATTTTTTTGAGTGAATCAGAAACGATTCGCTGTCGAAACTGAATCAGTTAGCCCATCTCTATTACGGGCAATTTATAATATAAGCTCGTGTAGTCATTCCTCTATTTTGTCATCATCGGCAATCTTAATCACTTTTTAAACCCGCTTTTGGGTTGTTCTGCAAAATGAAACTTTCTACCTATAATTCCCTTGAAAAAGACCAATACCAGTGGCTGAAACGTCGGGCTGTACACTACCCTTTTCTGATTCGAAAGACCAAAAGCCGAGGAACAAAAAAATCTGCTTGCGCTAACGTGTTGAATAGTATCCTAACGAAAAGGTGCAGATGGTGGAACTGAACATAGGCCATTTCTGTAAGTTTAAGCTCCATCTTCACTTTTAAAAAAATAGTACGCTTCGCAAAATTTTAAATCGCAAGAACCGTAATGTTGAGTTGGGGAAGTACTTTTACGCTCACTTTACTCATGACTGCAAGAATAAAGACAATGTTTCCTCTGTTTTTGAGACCATGAACACTAGATCGAGAGACTGCCAGTTGTCGTTCTATTTGCTCGGTTGTAGTTTTGAGCAGGGCAGCGTTTGTCACTACCTGTCATTGCTTCTCCTTTGCATTTGCCTTTGCCATTGCCATTGCCTTTGCCATTGCCTTTGACTTTGCCGTTGCCTTTGCCGTTCCCTTTGCCTTTGCCTTTGGCTTTGGCTTTGCCTTTACCTTTGCCTTTTCCTTTGCCCTTTCCTTTTCCTTTTCCTTTTCCTTTGCTTTTGCTTTTGCTTTTGCCATTGCCATTGCCATTGCCTTTTCCATTGCCATTGCCTTTTCCATTGCCCTTGTCGTTACCATTGGCAGCCACTGCCATTTCCATTGCCATTGTCTTTGCTATTGCCATCGCCTTTTTATTCTCTTTGCCATTGTCTTTGCTACTGATTTCTTGGGATCTCTCCCTATACGTCGCGACCAAAACCCCAAAACGGTGGCATCATAGAGAGCGAGAGAGAGAGAGCGAGAGATAGAGAGATAGAGAGAGAGAGTTCAAGGAACGCTGATGTTATAAATGACAGCAGTTGTATTCGAATCTATTACTTTTGTAGTACAGAAAATTATCAAATCGAAAGTTCGAAAATTTTCCACACTAAATTCAGGAGTTTATTCTTCTGCTTAAATAAGCACAAAAAATGTCAACCGATTCATTTGTCACACTTAGCTGCACTTCCACTGCACTGTTAACCTCAAATTGCGCAGTTATTTACAAAAAAATGTACAAGCTGGATTTACGTAAATCTGTTCGCCAACCTATTTGAATAACTCAGTAGAAAATAAATTCTTCAAATGTTCAAAGACAAGTCAATCTCGAGTGCAACTATTCTCAATGTTTTGAAGGATACTTGTGATGATAAATAGCTAGACAATAAATATGAATACGGTCGTCCACCAAATTAAGTGCCACAACAAAGACGAATTTGCAGTCAAGTGCCAACAACAAGGTTGGACAATCAACTTGCAAATTGGCACGAAACATTTGTATTTCACGCTCAACTGTCCACAGGATATTGCAGAAAAACTGTGCGTAATTTATTATAAACGAAAGTGAGCACTAAAATATTCAGCCGTAACCATTAACAAAATACCAATTTGCTGCCGTACATTTCACCGTAAACACTTTGAAAATAGAAACTTCATCATTTTGAATGATAAATCGTACTTTACATTTTCGCACCATAAATTAAGAGGAAATGATGTCAATTACACTGGCAACATTGAAGCAACAAGAAACGATGTGAATTATGCCGAAAAACCAAAAGTGTTGGTATGGATAGCCATTTCTGCGAAAAGTGTTTCAGTGCCTCTGATTAGCTCAAAGAAAGCTAAGGCAGTCGATACACTTGTTTATACCGGTAAATGTTTGTTAAAATTAATGCAATACATCGAATAATATCACACTAGTAAAAATCATGTTTTGACCGAATTGTTTAAGCTGTCATTACGCGAAAAACTGAATACGACAAGGACTGAGAAGTGTCCATTCTTGATTTCTTGAATCAAGCTACGGTTAAAATAAATCGTCATCGCCACTGTCCAATACCTAATTTGAGATGTTTGTCGTAAAATCAAGGACAACGTCCATTAACCCTTTCATGCCCAACTTTTTTCTAGTGCAAATAGGCTTCCAATGCTAGAAGCTGCTTAATTTTGACCTTCCGATGCTCAATACAATTCTCCTAGAATTTTTAAATAGTCCAATTGCTGGCAAAAGACAGTCG